>NC_083099.1:117771244-118071244 GCF_949774975.1 Lagenorhynchus albirostris
GATTTTTTCCTAAGAATAATTCCATAATTTCATATATCCCCAACTGCTGTGTCTGCTTATTAAGAAAATAAACTTATAAAAATAAACATTTTCAGAAAGTTTGCAATATATATATTTGCATATATGTGTGTGTATATATATGTGTATATGTATATATATATAAGTATATATGTGTGTGTCATATATATATATACACATATATGACATGATACTTAGCAGGTAGTGATTGTCTTCTAGAATTGTTATTAGATACCTGGAAAAATTGAAAAAGCAATAAGAAAGATTTACAAATTAATTTTCATTCTAAAAAGTAAGGCATACATTTGTGTTTGAATGTGTGTCAATAAGATGGGCTGCCTGACAGCACAAGAATATTGTGAAAAACTATCACTATGTTTTAAAAATGAGAAGTCAGAGTTAGGGCAAGAAATTAATGCAGACCAGACCACTTATACCTTGGAATTAGCATAGACTTGAATTAAAACTGAGATTGTTAAGAGTTCTTTTCTAATTGCACTGTAATAGAAAAAATCTATTTCTAGCCCTGTAATTTATTCGTATTTATTCTATGACTCACATTTATGATTAAATATGGACACTGCCTGGATATTCATCTAGATATAAAGGAAAGAAAAAAAGCTGTTTATCACCTTAAGGATAGAATTAGTAAAAAAAAACACATTAAGGTGTGAAAAATGAGCAACTATTAGTATGATATTTTATCCAAAATATGAAAGACAACTACTTAACCTTCTAAATTCAATAAATCCTGTTATATAGGCAGAATATACTCTTTTCAAATGCCAACTTTATGTTCAGAAAAAAACAAATACCAAAAAAAAAAAACCCCACCAAAATCTGAAGAATCTTTTTATCTCCAAAAAAGAGAAGACAATAATTCCCAACTGTGTACATATTACTTGCATTCCTCAACAGCTTAGTCCAAGAATAAGCAAGTATCTTAGGTTTTCATTTAGCTGAATTGAGGAATAAGAATATATAAATTTCCCTAGATTTTTAGTTATTAATAAACAGAATATAAATATAATTTTTGGCTTTGAGGACATCCCTGAGTACAATTTTTTGTCATTAAGTTTTCTTTTTGCCAGTTGTTCCCAAAGAGAATATCAATGTTGAAACTCAGAAGCCAATTCCAATTTGTTTTAGTGCACGTCTAGTATCTGAGAGGTTTTCTATTTAATATTTAAACACATTAATAAATATTTAAACAGCAAGTACTTGTGCTGGGTAAATTCTAACCACAGTAGAATGGAAACTACTTTACTGTTCCCAATTACCTTAAGTTGGTAATTCTCAGATATGAGGCTTTTTGATGTGTGATTGTGTATGTGTGTGAGTGTGTATGTATGTATGTGTAATCACTTTCAGTCTATTCAATGTAAAGTAATTTCCAGATTAATTTTGGGCCAAGTTGAATAAGCAATAAAGCTAGTTGGAAGATTAAAATGACTCTTCTTAAACTTTTTAGTATATGCTTTTGAACAAAATGAAAGTTTTAAGAGGAAACCAAAATTCTTTTCTTTTTTTTCCTCTTATCTATTTACTATTATTATTATCCAATAATAATTATTTAACAAGAGATTTACCCTCTTAGCAATTTTTAATGTGTACAATATTATTAACTATAGGCACTCTGTTGTACAGTAGTTTCTAAGATATATTTTTCTTGCATAACCAAAACTTTGTACCATTTGACTAATACCTTCTCATTTCCCCTGCCCCATCCTTTTGGGGGTTGAGGTTATTTGTTTTCCTTCTGTCTTTGTCCGTGGAAAATATGAGATAATAAAAGTGAGTTATTTTAAGCCTCTGAGTTTGTGGTAATTTATTATGCAGCATAGAAAACTAATATGCAAGCCTATGGAATATTACAGGTAACTCTGGTAGCCTTTTACCATTATAATACGTTTTTACATGTCTATATTCTCCTACACTTCGTGAGAGCTGGACTCCTCTTTGATTCTCTTTGTGTCTCTCTTCACTTAGTGCTTAAACATTCCTTGAATGTTCTTTGAATGAATAAATTAATGGATGAATTCCTTTTTGTTGTACTCTGGTTCTTTTTCAGTTCAATGTTTCTGCTAAGAAACTGCCCTTCCCATCTCCTCGTTTTATTCCTTCCTCTGACTGTTCTCAACTGGAGAAATGGTTATATCCAATAACCAGCCATTTCTGGTTATAATTAGCAAGCATTACCATTGCCAAGTATAGTGAAAGTTTATCCCCTTGGGTTTGGGTGTCCATGTGAGCTATTGAAATTAATGTATTGATATCTTTCTTCATATTCAATCATAAAGACATTTTTCCATTGGCATATCATCAGCTGTCACTTAACAATTATTAGGACATTCTTAAAATGGATTTCCCATAAAAGTTGTCCAATTAGAAATACTACAAGATACAGTTACTCTATACATTCTGTTACTTAGGAAAAACTGTGTCAGTCAGGGTTCATGGTGACAGAAATCAATTCTGCCTTTAAGAAAATAGTGTTGGAAACCTACCTGGCAGTTGACAGGATAAAAAGAAGGATAGAGAATTTGGATTGGAAAAATAGGTCAGAACCAGGAGAAGATGGAAAGTTAGAAGCCAAGCTAAAGTGATGACCTTCATGCTGTCAGTGCAGCGTGTTGCTACACTCTTGGCTTGATGCTGGACATCACTCACGAAACCCTCATCACCACCATCCTCCCACTTGACCCCCACTCCCACCACCAGAAATAATTCTCAATTGTCTCTTTTTTTGCCTCACTAGCTAAAGATTCAGTGGACTGGCGAAGCATCTGATTGGCAGAGCATTCTATGGCTCTGGGAGAGCAAGTATCTGGCATTCTGGTTTCTGTGGCAGTAGGTGGAACCCTACCTCTCACCAAGACACAATGGCCATTTGTCCAGACATGGGGTTTAGATAGTGGGCTGCCTCCACCCAAAAACACAACCCCTGATACATCCAGTACAAAGTGTTGGTGTTTATCTTAAAATAGGCTTAGTTGGATGGAATTGTTGAAAGAAAACAGATAAGAGTTTTCAGAAAGACTTGAAACAAGGACAGAGAAATCTGGAACATTAGAGTAAGATTATTTAATGGCCAAGTGTACAACCACTTTTGGCAATAGTTACATAAAGAAGGAGATAACCCCAAATGGTTCTGGAGAATTCTTGTCTTCCCAGAAATTGCCATTCATATGCACAGCTGTGGATAATTCCATTTAAGTGAATGAGGATTCTGCAACGTTCAAAAAATGTGATTGCCATACTGAAGAGTGTTTTTTTTCACCCAGTGTCTCCTACTCACCAGCTAACTGTTATAGAGATTCTGGCTACAGGGTTTCCTGCCCATCTCCTCCAGGTAATTGGTTCAAAACAAATACAATAGGTTCATGATCATTTACTTCAAGTTTCTGTGAACCAAAAGTAAAGTTCAAGTTTTTAGTACCTTTATTCAGTAGGCTGGGACACAAGACCTGTGCTGTCAATTACTTCTACTTCACTCTTTCTCCACCAAGGCCTATATCAAATGCCATGCTCTCTGTGAAACCTTGCTTTATTTTCTTAGACTAAGTTCATTTTTCCTTCCTTTGACTTCCAGTAATTTGTAAATAAATTTGCTTATTAACATCTCTTATTTTGTTGTTTATATTCTTGATTCTCCTACCAGATTGTGAACTGTGTCAGAGTAAATACCATCTTCTTTAGGAAGAGTTAGGTGCTCCTTATTCCTGGTTTCCTCATTACCTGGTACACTATGACATTGTTTCTGTAGCTGACTCCCCAGCAGACTGTAGGCTTTTGGGGGTTGAGGTTATTTGTTTTCCTTCCGTCTTTGTCCATGGTACTGAAATTCAAGAGTCAATAGGGTGGGATTATTGGTTTGTCTTAAGTGGACTGGTCATAAACAAGATATAATAAACTTCCATTTATTTGGCAAAATTATCATATTTTTGGAATTCCAGTGAAACTCATGTGTGTGTGTGTGTGTGTGTGTGTTTCTGTTTTTTTGGAAGTTGATCCTAACATGCCATGTGAAAAAGAGTTAGCATTACATCACTTACTCTTTGAAGATAGAAAAAAATAAAATTGAGGATTGAGTATAAGCCCTTAATATAAGAAAGCATATCTTCTTCATCTGTTATTGCTCTCCTGACAAAGATCTGCATAAGTGAGTGGTAAGTCAATACCACAATGTACCTTTTTGGATTCATTTTAAATAATGTTGGCAAATGAGGCAGTGTTGCAAAATATATTATCTTCTTAAATCAGCATACATCAGAGCTAATACACTGGACTAAGAGTCAGATCTGATTTCTTTATTTTTTTATTTAATAAATATTTGCTGAGGTATTATGCTAGGTACAAGGTTTGACATGACCATACACTTGCTGTGTACTGTTGGCAAGTCACTCAACCGCCCTGAGACTAGGCTTCCATATTTGTAGAATGGATATAGAGTATGTCCTGCCTTGTCTCATAGCATAGTTAGTGAGGGTCAAATGAGACACCATATATTCAAGTGATTAATATATGATAAAGCACTTAAATATAAAGTTATAATACTTATTATGTTCTGTTATTTATAACGTGTATAATATAGCTACAAATTATACTAGCTAGTGCAATAAAACTATATTTATTAAATAGCACTATAGCTAGCTCTCAAAACCAATTCCTAATTTCCATAATTTCATACTACCACAATATTATAATAACTTATAACAGTATCATACCTTTGAATTGTCCTCTACCATTTTCAGAGTACTTTGAAGTAAGTCTTCTTTGATTGTTTCAACAACAGAGAAAGTAAAGTCACCTACTCTGCTTTATTTTTTCATTCACATATTTCTAGGCATCTACTTTTCTACATGATAATTTCTAAATCTAGAGCTAAACTGACTTTTGAATGGTACTTAAGTAAGCAAGAAATTTTGGTTCAATTTATTTCTACCTCAGTTTCTCAAAGGATCACCATAGTGATACATGATACCTCAGAGACATAAAGAATTGTCAGATCAGTTTTATTTCTAGTTCTTGCAAAATGCCTGATGACAATGGAAGTCTACAGTAGTGGGTTTCAACATTTTTTAAATGGACTGCATTTTTTCTAGGACTGCTTTACACACTGAAAAATTAGTGAGGACCCCAATGAGATTTTAAGTCTGTAGGCTGTATACCCTTCATATTGGAAATTACAGCTGAGAAATTTCAAAAATACTTATTCATTATTTCATTTAAAAACAAGAAATGCATTACATTTTGATATAAACATTACTTTTATGAAAAGTGACCACCTTTTCCAAAACATAAAAGATGAGCGAGAAGGATGATATTGTTTTACATTTTTGGAAATCTCTGATATCTGGTTTAACAGAAGACAACAGAAATCTCTAATTTGCTTCTACATTCTATCTGTTACCACATATTGCTTGTGTTGAAGAATAAGAGGAAAATCTGGTCTTACACAGATATATAGTTGGAAAAAGGAGCATCTTGCAGACCCCCTGAAAGGGTTTTGAGGACCTCCAGGATCCATTAACCACACCTGAAAAATGGCTGGTCTACAGTGTAGAGGGTTTAAATGCCAAAGCTTTGAAGTCAGACAGACCTTCTACCTGAATTCAATCCAGTTTAATATGTTTTGGTTGTGTGTCCTTGGATAATTTACTTAAATGATAAGACACAACTTCTTCCTCTGTGAAAAGAGTGTAATAATTCCAACTTCATGAGGTTGTGGTAAAGATTAAATTGCTCGGATTGTGAAGTGCTTAGCATAGGTCCTGGCCCACAGTAAGTGTATGGAAAACAGTAGCTGGCTCTAATGTATCATAGGCTGTTTCTCGTACCCTGCGCAAAATAGAAGGCCTAGAATAGTCAACTTAACTCATCTGACAGTAAGGACAGTCTTAGATAGAAGGTTCTGAAATTGAAACCAATAGGATCTAATTTTAAAATATGCTATCCTATTTTCACTTATACAAGATTAATTCTCAGTTAATATTGCCACACAATTGCAGGTGTTTATGATAGCCCAAACTAAAGCTATGGTAGATTTGAACAGAACCATTTAACTAACCTTCACATAAAAAAATTCCATGCATTGTTGTTAATGCAAAACAGACCAAACTGCTAGACTGAGAAAATAGTAGATTATTCTATATACATCTCATTTTATAAGATGGTAGTAGGTATTCTAAATATACTAAAAACAGTTTCTGAAAGCCTAGAAAGTAAGAAAGGGGATTTTTAAAATTTGGTTTTATCCATTTACTTATTTTTAAAATTTATTTATTTTATTTTTGGCTGCTTTGGGTCTTCGTCATTGCACACGGGTTTTCTCTAGTTGCAGTGAGCGGGAGCTACTCTTCGTTGCGGTGCACGGGCTTCACATTGCAGTGGCTTCTCTTGTTGCGGAGCACCACTCTAGGCGCATGGGCTTCGGTAGTTGTTGCACACAGGCTCAGTAGTTGTGGCTCATGGGCTCTAGAGTGCAGGCTCAGTAGTTGTGGTGCACGGGCTTAGTTGCTCCACAGCATGTGGGATCTTCCCGGACCAGGGCTCAAACCCATGTCCCCTGCACTGGCAGGTGGATTCTTAACCACTACGCCATGAGGGAAGCCCTAAATTTGGTTTTATTTTTGTTTATAAATTCATTTTAATTACACTTATTGAGCACCTATTTAGCATAAACATTGTGCAGAATCCAAAAATGAGTAGCACTTCTGCCTAATCTTTAAGGTTTTTTTCCTTTTGTTCTGTTTCTACTTGCTAATAGCTTTGTTTGTCCCAAAATAAATTTCTGACTTGCCATATCTCTAGTATGTATTTTTAAAAATTAAAGACATTTATATCTGAACTTTGTGTCCTTTTTACTATCCAAGAGAGAACACAGATGATCAAGGGTCTGAAATTAGTGGTAAAGTAGTTGCCCAGGAATAACTAAATTAATTCTTTTGTACATTATATGATATATGAAACTATTATAGAAATGTCAGTAGAACAGTCCCTTCTTAGACTGTCAGATTTTGTAAACTGATCTCACTTAACTCTGCTACTTGTATTGTTTTCCTAGACTCAGAATATTCAAACCCAGCTGAATAATTCTTCTTGGTGTTCATCTAATGGTTTTAACTTCTCAATTTATAGATCATGTGGAATCCCTAATAATAATCATAGCAAGAAGCTGCTCACATTTATTATGTATTTACTTTGTGCCTCATGGTGTTCTAAATACTTTACATGTACTTAATCATGTAATCATCAAAATAACCCTATATTATTATTCTCATTTTATAGATTACTGAGACCCAGAGAACATATGACAGTAAAGGTCATGTCAGAAAAACACAGTACTCTCTGAATATTTAAATCAAGGGATAATTCAAAGGATTGGTTACACAGGTAAGGGAGGAGTACACCAAAGAGGGACAGTGAGTTAAATCAGAGTTTAGCAACAGCAAGAAATTATTATGACTCTTAATTTGGAGAGATGATGGGAGGAGGCAAGGTTTCCAGAGCTCAGGGACTTGCTTCACCAGGAGAACCTTGAACCAGGGTAGGTCAATCTGGTGAAAAGTGGAACCACCGAAGAGACATAGCTCAAAGAGATGCCCCCAAGGGGAGAGGGAGAAGGAGAAAGCAGAATGGCCTGGCTTCTCCCTTTCTCTCACATTCTAATACCCCACCTATCCCTTTCATTGGCCAATCCATTCTGAAGCCAGCTGAGCTGAGAGCATGGGATATGCATGGGTAGTTCTTTCTGTGATTCAGAGCAGAGCAATAGAAGTGCAAGGAATGTTCCTGATAGCAAATAGGCAAGGAATATGCAGAAGGCTTTAGGAAGTTGGCCAAGATAAACGAGCTATCAGTCTTTCAGTGGCTCTTTGGGATTTGGACATACGTAGTAATCATGTGCCCTGAATAAGGGAGATAGAGTTTTCGAAAAGTGACATTAGTCACTTTCTGATGTGTTTTTTTCTGCCCATATATGTCATAGGATAATTTCAGGGAAATGTTTGCCTACCACTATAGCAGGGGAAGAGAGGTAAGAAATGAGAAAGGGTCTGGGATTCTAAACCATTTTCAGTGTCAGAGTATGCCTTTGAGCATGTTCAAGGTAAGAAGAACAAGTGATTCATGCAAGAAATCTCCACTTTATTGTACTGTCTCTCAGTTGATGAAGTATAGCTTTTTCTCCACATAGACCTTGCTTTCAAAGTAGACCTTGCAAAGATATAGTTCACATTCAACTAGAATCTGTTTTCAGTTTTTCAAAACTATTCTAATTGGAAGCGTCAATATTGTCAGAAAATGTGGAGATACTATCTTTTAATGTGTTAATGCATCCCTTGACAATCTAAGAGGTTATGGGATGGGGCAGGAAAACAGGAAATTTGACGTCACATAGGCATGAAGTATAGGATTATAAGTAAAGTAGGCTAAATATAACTGCTATGAGCTGAATTTTGTTCCCTTAAAGTTCATAGTTTGTCCCAACCCCTAGTACCTCAGAATATAACCATATTTGGAGATAAGATCTTTAAGGAGGGATTAAGTTAAAACGAGGCTGTTAGAGTGGGGCCCTAATCCAATATGATTGGTCCTTATAAAAAGAGAAAGAGACACCGGGGGAGTGTCTATACAGAGGGTCAACCAAATATGCAGAGGCAGCATCTGCAAGCCCAGGAAAGAGGCAGCAGGAGAAACCAACCCTGCTGGTACCTTGATCTTTGACTTCCAGCCTCCAGAACTGTGAGAAAATAAATTTCTGTTGTTTAAGCCACTCAGTCCATGGTATTTTGTCATGGCTGCCCTAGCAAACTAATATGCTGACCAAAGAAGCAACATCTGGAGACTCTCAGTGTGGGAGGCATTACTGATGGCTAGAGATCCTAATAGTGATATATTTATAAAACAATATGGCTGCCAGGACCACAAAGCTGTCAGATTGGAATGAGAAGTTAGAGTTAGACACACACTGTAAAAGTGTAAATAAACTTGTTTTTCTCTCCTTCATGGCTGCCCATTTAATTCAATATGCATTTTATTGTGCATGTATTAGTCAGGAAGTACTCTTACAGGTTCCAATCTCTGAACACTCTATTGCTGAGTGGTGCTATTGTGACATCATAGAAACCTCCTCTTTGAATGATTGCTTATGGTTCCCTTATTGGTGGAAACAAAATTGTCCCAGAATGTCAATACACCTTAAGAAGAAAAATAATTCCAATCCTCTTCAAAGTAGATTTAAAAAACACTCTTCTGTTGTGGCAATTGTTCAAATCTACCCTGTGAACTGAATGTTTCTCACTTGTTCATATCTTACAGATGTGCTTTGGCAACATATTAGACTTCGGGTGTCCAGAAACAGATTTTCAAACCCTTTCTAAATGAAAAGAAATAAAGAGTCAGGATAGAATAATACCACCCTTTCTAAATGAAAAGAAATAAAGAGTCAGGATAGAATAATACCAATGTCCTTGGTTCATATATAAGATATAATATTAAATATTGTTAGAAACATCATTTTGATCCACAATAGAAAAACAGAATTTATGTTAAAATCTAAACATTTAAACAACCTAAATATCCATCGACAGATGAATGGATAAAGAAAATGTGGTACATATATACAATGGAGTACTATTCAGCCATAAGAAAGAATGAAATAATGCCATTTGCAGCAACATGGATGCAACTAGAGATTATCATACTAAGTGAAGTAAGTCAGAAAGAGAAAGACAAATACCATATGATATCACTTATATGTGGAATCTAAAATATGGCACAAATGAACCTATCTATGAAACAGAAACAGACAGACATAGAGAACAGACTTGTGGTTACCAAGGGGGAGCAGGGATGGGGGAGGGATGGATTGGGAGTTTGGGGTTAGTAGATGCAAACGATTACATATAGAATGACTAAGCAACAAGGTCCTACTGTATAGCACAGGGAACTATATTCAATATCCTGGGATAAGCCGTAACAGAAAAGAGTTTAAAAAAGAATGTATATATGTGCATAACTGAGTCACTTTGCTGTACAGCAGAAAGTAACACAACATTGTAAATCAACTATACTTCAATAAAAATAAATTTAAAAAACTAAACATTAACTTTTATATGAAATTTATCACCTTACTTGCTTACCTAAGTGTCAACAATCCAGAGCAATGCAATAATTTAGGAATTATTAAATAATATAATGGGGATATATAATTCCAGCAACCATCCATATTAAGGCTGATGCATGAACAGCAAAACTGATACTGGGGCACATTTTAAAAATGATTTAGGATATCTGGCAATGCGTCTGATGTGCAAATTTATCTCAAATTCTCACATTTTTATCCTCTATTCATTCCGATTGTATGCTTTCTGGAAAAAAAAATACCTATAAGGAAACATGAAATTTACTTCTTAAAGTTCTACAAAACCACAATTAAGATTTAAAGAAAATTAAATAGGAAACCATCAAAAGTGATTAGGGACAAACTACCCTATAAAGAGTTTTATTTGGTAATAGTATAGTAAGCACTGGTAAGATAACTTTTTGTGGAACTAAAATCTAACTCAGGGGTGGGATAGGGAGGGTGGGAGGGAGGGAGATGCAAGAGGGAAGAAATATGGGGTTATATGTATATGTATAGCTGATTCACTTTGTTATAAAGCAGAAACTAACACACCATTGTAAAGCAATTATACTCCAATAAAGATGTTTAAAAAACTAAAAATTAAAATCTAACTCAGAGGAACATTTATTGCCAAATTCTAGAAACTAAACTAGTATCTAGCAATATCCTTATAAAACCACAGTACCAGATTTTTATGTTAAATTTAACTTTCTTAAATTCAAATGTCATGAACTGGATAAATTTAAAAAAAAATCTGTAACACAGACAAACTTGGAGTTGATATGTGGAAAGAATTTTCATCTATAAATGAGGAAAAATGGGCTGTAGTAAGCTTTTGTTGACAAGTCACCCTCTTTGGGTCTCAGTGTTATAAAAAATGTGTGCATTCTATCAGAACTGTTGCATTATTCCTTAAAATTCTGGGTTTCCAACCACTTCACAACCTTTCAAATTCTTCTGTTAAAGATGTAAAATAAAATTTGTAATCTGTCAAAATCAAATGAGCAAATAAACATGAAGACTCAAGAGAAAGACCTCAAAAGCGATTGAAGACATCTAAGGGTGCAGAGCAAAGACAGCTTGTAAAGTGCACAGATTGATTACAAAACCTTAGGAGTTACTGTAATCCATGATTATTAAATAAAACCTGATATTTCAATGATCACATACCAAACTTGCTTTTCTTGCCATCAGATTAAAAACTGTATCCAGATTTGCATATGTGTGCATTGTATTTGTGACAATATGCACTGATTATTCCCCCTCTCCCGCCACACCATCACCCTCACGTCCCTATCTGCTTCCTATCCCCAGATTAGCTCCTGAAACTTAAGATATTTTTGAGGCTACAGATTGCTTTCTCAATATTAGGTTTTCCTTACAATGCCACAAATAGTCAAGTATTCCAAGCAGGGTGGTTAACAGATAATTGTTTGGCAACTGGGATATTAGGTGATGTATACCATCTAAGCAGTGATACTTTTGTAATATTGTCTGTTGTATAGACCGTATTTCATTTATATCAAACCTTTGGAAAATATACCTTATTTCTCCAGAGCCTAGCAGTGACTGGCACATGTTTGAATGAAAGAAGTAGACAGAGAATATCAATATTCATTTACGTAATGATTAGTTAAGGATTAAAGTACATTCCAGCATAAGGGCTTCTGACAGCCTTTTGCTTAAACCACACTTGACTTTTCCCTTCGGGCGAGTATACTGCTTGTGAAATTCCTAGAAAGGCCAGAGACATAGAAAGGAGCTGGGATTCGGGACCCAAAGCGGTTTTGGGACGTTATGCGGCCTGGAGAGAAATGTTTTGTCTTGGAGGAGTTCGGAAAGCCAGCGATCTAACAAATTCTGGGCACAGAGAGAAACGCTGCCCTCCCACCTCGGCTTGGAGCATCGCGGAGCCAAGGGCAGGCGTCGCGCAACCTGCCGCAGGGGCGGCTCCGAGGCTCGGCCCACGTGGCGCTCCCTCGCTCCACCCCCGGGAGCGCGGGTACGGGGGGTGGGGCTCCGGGGCGGCTCCGCCCCGCCCCACCGCCCCGCGGGTCATAATGTAGGGTTAGGGCGGCCGGAGGGCGGGGCTCGGCGCGGGAGGAGCCGCCGGGCGGGGGCGGTGACGACTGTTGGGGGAGGGGAGGGGAGGGGAGGAGGAGTCGCGGCGGGAGGAGGAGGACAGCGCCATTCCGGCCGCTCCCTCTGTCCCTTCTCCCTTCCCCGCAGTGGCCCGCGAGCCGCCAGCGAAGGAGCGCGTGAGTGACGCGTCCGGACTTGCTCGCGCCCTCCCGCGCCGAGTGTCCGCCGCCCCGCTCATGGCCCGGGCCGCGGCCGACGAGCCGTGCTGAGGCGGGCCGCGCGGAGTCGTGGGGCCGCCGCCGTGGCCCTTGCTGTCTGCGCCTCGCCGCCAGCCTGCGGTGCCCGCGCACGCCGGCCGCCATCGCCTTCGCGCCTGGCTGGCGGGGGCGCTGTCCTCCCCGGCCGTCCGCGCCGCTCCCTGGAGCTCGGCGGAGCGTGGCAGTCAGGGCCGGCGGAGGCTCGAGGAGCCGGACGCCGCCGCCGGTGTCGCCGCCGGCGCTGCGGGGGCCATGACCGTGGAGCAGAACGTGCTGCAGCAGAGCGCGGCGCAGAAGGTGAGGCGAAGCCGCGAGCCGGTGCGGCCCGGCCCCGCTCCTCCTTCTGACATGCCGCCTTCACCCGCCTCGCCCGGGACCTCCCCGGCCTCCCCCGCTGCCGCCCGGGCCTCCGCTGCCCTGGGCTTCCCCCTTGCTGCCCCCCGCCCCTACCCGCTTTGGGGGCGTCGCGCCCAGTTCCGGGCTGCGTGTGGAAAGCGGGGTGTAGTTAGCGTGTTTCAGTCCACTTCCTTCTTGCCGATTGTTTTCCTGTAACAGACGGTGCCGGGTATTTGGTTGAGCGCGACCTCACATTCCTACACTCCTCTATATGGCTTCTTAATTAAACTTTATCTTCCTCCTCTTTTTTAAAAAAGGAATAGCCAGTTGTCATCCCTTCTGAACCCAGTTTTTATTTCCAAGGTAGAAACGTTCCAGGCCTGCTATTTTGCAAAAGGGTCTCCACCAGAATTGCATAGTCGGCCTGGCGGGACAGGTACATTAACCAGGTAGACTCGGTGTAAAAGTAGAGGATTTGGTTGGTTCCTTTTCCTTTCTTCCTCCCTCCCTCCCTTCCCTCCCTTCCTTCCCTTCGTTCCTTTCCTTCCTTCCGTTTCTTTTTCTTTTCTTTTTTTTCTTTTTTGAATATAGAAACTGTCCCTTAAGGAAACCTTTCTGGCCGTGTTTATTCCAGGAATCCTTTGTCCCCTAAGTTTGACCTTGTTCCATCGTTCACCCTTTACTCTTGCCTTAGTCACACATTCGAATGGTCACTCACTTAAGAAAAAAATCTGCGTGAAGTTTCAGATCTTTTACGTTAAGTAATGAGAGATGCTACTTTTTTTCTAGATTTTGCTTTCAGAATCTCAAGTGCACTATCACGGCTTGCACCATATCCTGAAAAGTAGTTGGCTATGACTTAATTTTTTTTTTGGGGGGGGTGATCATTGATGTGAAAAGCATTTTGGGCAAAAGGAAAACATTGCTTTACTCGTCTTGGAATTATGGGGGTAACCAGCGTTTACAGAGAGCAGCTACCAAAAGTATATTTGATTTTTCTGGGAGAGTAGTGAATGCCCCACCCTGTTGTAGTTTTGGCATTGTTATATCCTACCTGTGCTTGATTTTAGAATAAGGGCTGCTGTCCTGCTGACTATGTGTATACACGCAGCTTGCTAAGTTTTTGCTTTGAGATTATTTTTAGAATTTTATTATAGTACTTGAGGTAATTGAAGATGCTCAAGAATTTTGGAAAGCAAGGATAGTGCATTGTTAGTTTAGGCGCTTTGGGAAACTTGTCTTTGGAACTCTTGTGTGCTGTACTGGTTAATTTAGAAGACTATTGCAGACTGCAGTTTATTTACAGTGAAATAATTCTAGATTTAATAATGGGAGTTTAGAACAGTTTATCTCCTAATCCCCTCCATTCTGTTTGGAATACCTTAAACTTTAGTTTTTGATGTTGAGTATGACAAAGTCTTAACACTTAGAGGAGGATCTTGTGGTCATATGTATACTAAGGAATATTTAATAGGTTTGGTGTCGCTTCTGTTTATAGTTCTGTCCAAAGTTGAATATTAAAGGCCATGTGTTTCAAAGTGGGAAATATAACTCATATTTTTCACATCTCTTAAATTTGAACATTGGCAAGAAATTTGTGAGTTTTTTAAATTGATTTTGGACTAAAGTACTTCTGTAGCATAAAATTAGGTAATGCAGATCTGCCCAATTCAGAGGTTTATGCATAAAATTGTGAATCAAGAATCAAATTACTGAAAGTGGTCCTGGCCACCAAGTCCAGTTTCCTAGTTTACTGAGTCCCCTCCTTAAACAAAGGGAGTAGTTGTTAGTCTAAAATATTACCATTATGATGCTGTTTTTAGTGTGTGTCTGTCAGATCATTGATACTGTGGACATTTTTTTAGAGCAATACAATTGCATTTATTGTTATACTTCCATCATGGTGTTTATGTATTATTTTTAAAAGAAACATGTAATGTGTTTGCTTTCTATATCAATATACTATTACTTTGTTACTCAGAACTATTTAAAAATATTCGTATAGGTTCAAATACCTTAAACCATCCACTTAAAATGAATTGACAATTTTAAATCCACCGTGCTAGTAACTAGGAAGTAGACTTCAAGCTAGTAACTAGGAAATGAACTACTTTAGAAGAAACAAAAGTGAAACTCTTTGCTTTTAAATTAGAAACTTTATGAATTATTAGTAAAACGAGAATTGCTTAGTGCATATTGCATAACCAAAATCTTAGCCTGTTTTCTGCTGTCCTTTAAAAAATTGTGTGTTGTATGCTCATGTATAATATTAGCTTTATATAAAGAGCCATATTTTGGTAGTTGGAACAGTTTTCTATTTTTCAAGATTTTTTTTTTCTTCCAGAAGGATGTATGATTAAAAAAAAAAGCACAACACTCATATGTCTTTTGTCACCTACAGAGTAGCTTGTCACAGGGTAACATAAGGCAAGGGCTGTCTTTTCCTCTGATGTGTTCTTTGCTTGATTGCTCAAGTTTAGCCATGGCAGGGAGTTATGAGATTAATTGTAACTGCAGAGAGCTGTTTTTTTGAGGTTTAAGATGATACAGGTGAAGTGGAGTTGGCAGCAGATTAGCTACAGTTAAAATCTGTCATAATTTTGTTCTTGAACATGTGTATTCAGCCTTTGTGCTTGATATTTACCGAAGTGTAGGATCCTTGCATCTCAGAAATTTGATTCATAGATTCAGGTCCCAAATAAGGATTTAAAAAAAAAATACATCTTTATTGGAGTATAATTGCTTCACAATGCTGTGTTAGTTTCTGTTGTAGAACAAAGTGGATCAGCCGTATGCATACATATATCCCCATATCCTCTCTTGAGCCTCCCTCCCACCCTCCCTATCCCACCCCTCTAGGTGGTCGCAAAGCACCAAGCTGATCTTCCTGTGCTATGCTGCTGAGTAGCATTGACATATATACACTACCAAATAAGGATTCTTTAGGCAGCAATATAGTAGCCTTCCTCTCAGGGACCAAATTAATTTGTAGAGTTAAGTGAGCTGGATACTATTTTCATTAAATGTATCCTCCTGAGTTAAATAAAACATAAGGTTCATAAGGGAAGGTATTTTGCCTATTTCATTTCACCCTAGGGCTTAGAACAGCTCCGTGCACTTAGTAGGTTTCAGTAAATATTTGATGAATGAGTGAGTGTTTTCTAAAAGGAATGCAAGCGCAGGGGTTATTTTAGTTCCCTAACTGAATCTCACGATTTAACATTATTGAGAAACGATGAAAGCTCGAAACTGTGGACAACTGTTAGAATAAAGGCGGTGTAGTGAAAAGACTAGGATGTGGGTTGATCTAAATCACCTTTCTATGACCTTGGGCAAGTCATTAAATGCCTCTGAATCTTCTTTTAAAGCCTTAAAGTTAGTATGATTAGACGTGAGCAACTTTTTAAGATCTGAGTGTTTAGTGTAGCAAAGCATACATTTATTCCAGACAGGGAGGATAAAAAAGAAATAGTAGAGGATGGAGGCAGAAGGAATCTTATGGATCAACAGTCAACTTTCACTTAGTTATACTGGGGGTTAGGTGGGAAGAATGTCACAGATTAACCAAATTAAGAGTTAAAACAAAACTTGCAAAACAATACAAGCTGAATTCAGGGTAAATTTCTTAGTTAAAATAATGTGGTATTTTCTAATTTAGGTATTATCTAAAGTTATAAAAATATAATACAACATTTCAAGGGACAGTTAACATTATATAAATCACTCTAAACATTATATAAAATGGATATTCTTTAGTATGAAATAGTTGGTTATCTTGGTATTAGCATAAGACTTGGTTTGCAGAGAGAAAGGGATCCAGCTGCTTATTCCCTTTTTACTCCTTTCTTTTCTCACCTAATTTTGATTTGTTATTCTAACATTGTATCCAGCTGCCTTAATGAATTTTCATTAGTTCTACTATTCTGTTGATATTCTTCAATATTCTTTGTATGCAGGCCATATCATTTGCAAATAATTATCATCTGACCTCCTCTTTGCCAATCTTTACACCTCTTTACTCATAAACTGTTTCATTGTTTTAGCTAAGATTACAGAATACTACTAGGGTTAATACTAGTTTCTGTTATGTATTGTTTCATTGTAATATGAAATGTCCTTACAGTTACACGTTTTTAAAATGCTTTGAAATCAGATTTAGATGTTGACTCTTTATCACATGTCTTTTGTTTTGTTTTGTTTTGCGGTACTCGGGCCTCTCACTGTTGTGGCCTCTCCCGTTGTGGGGCACAGGCTCCGGACGCGCAGGCTCAGCGGCCATGGCTCACGGGCCCAGCCGCTCCGCGGCATGTGGGATCTTCCCGGACCGGGGCACAAACCCGTGTTCCCTGCATCGGCAGGCGGACTCTCAACCACTGCACCACCAGGGAAGCCCTGTACATGAGGTTTTAATGATCATATGAAAAGGATATGTATTTTTTTGAGAGTTATAGAGTTCTATATTTATATATTAAATGAACACTTATAGTGTCATTTGAATATTTCATGTTTTTTTCTTTATGTCTTAAATTCTGAGAGATACTGACGTCTCTACTTTTAATGTAATTTCATCAAATTATCTTTGTATTTCTAATGGATCTAATCCAAACTTGTGTTTTTGCTGGTCTTTTAGTAAGATTTCATCATTTCCATATATAGTGATAACAAATTTAATCCTTTTATTGCCCTCTGACTTTGATTTATTTAAAGAGCCTTTTCTGCTCTTTTAATTCTAAACGAATATATTTAAGCATGTTTTTTCTATAAATAATTAATAGTTTTCTCTCCTTCCCTGTGCCCTCAATAAGATAAGACTGTTTAGCATATTTTTACTCATAGCATTCTTGATTTTGTTGGGATAATATGGAATTCTAATTTTAAATGATGATATTTAAAATTTTTTACAATATACCTTTCATCAAAAATATTACTTAATTGTGTTACATGTTAGTAGCTAATAAGTTTTTAAAAATAGGTGTTTAGGTGTTTAATTTTAACTATGTTTTTCTGTGTAGTTTAATACCGTTTGATTTTTTTTTGGTAGATAAGTTGTTAACCCTCTGTATAAGCTTATAAGATTTCTTCTTTGGTTTTAGAGTGCAGAAATTTCACACACGTGTGTGTGTGTGTGTGTGTGTGTGTGTATTTTTAACCATCCTGGCGAGGATTTTTGATCTGAAAACTTTAGTGTTCTTCTCAGGAAAAAGATATATATTTAAGAATTATTACTTCTACTCTATTCCTTTTTTCTTTCTCCTTCTGAAACTACATTATTTGAATATTAGATACCATTCATCTCTCTACCTTGCTTCAAATTTCATTTTATAATTTCTTTCCCTTTTTGCTCTATGTGCTAGGATAACTTTTAACTTTGTCTACATTATTATTTTTGTAATGCCAATTCTGCATTTACTCCCTCCACAGGTGGTGAGATATTTTTTTGTGGATTTGTTTTAATAATGTATACACTAGTTGGTTCTGAAGTACACAGAATTGAATTAATCATAAACGTTGGATCATGATCAGCTCTCTATGCAAATATGTTTTTATTACTTATAAAATAGCATATTAATCTTTAATGATAAGCACACATTGAATGCACTACTTAAAACACAAGTGAGAACTTTGAAAGGAACCTATATCTAACCGTATAGTCCCCTCATCGCATCCCTCCATTTTCATTTGAGATTGTAATCAGCTTGAATCCTGTTTTCATTTTCCCCTTGAGTTCCTTTTTATTGCCGCTCTGAATTCCTGAAGGTATATGTTTTTAATTTTAGTTGTTTTAACTTTGGAAACTTTTTTCACCTTGATATATAAATGAAATTCATCTATATAGTAGTAAGAATTTTAAAGTTATGTTTGTAACATCTAGATCTTATTCTGTCTGTATTTAATATTTTGTACCTGGTGTGAGGTAGGGATCCAATTTAATTTTTATTTTGTATATGATTTTTTGTTGTTGTTAATCTTACCTTATTGAAAAGTTAATGCTCTCCCCCACTGAACTGACAGACCATCTCTGTCATATATAAAAGCTTTATGGAAAATGCTTTCTTTCACCCTCTGCTGTTTTGTTCCGTCATTTGTTTTGTGAATACCGTCCTGTCTTCGTTGCTTTGGCTTCATAGTAATCTCTAGTACTGAAAAAATAAGTTTGCCCCTCTTCTTCCGAAGTATTATGGTACTTTATCTTCCTTAGAAAGTTTAGAATAATTTTACCAAGTTCTCTGAAAAACCCTGTTTGAGTTTTTTAGTAATTTTATTGAATCTATATACCAATTTGGGATCATTAACATCTTTATGATATTGAGTCTTTCTATCCATGAACAGGGTATACTTCTTTTTATTTAGGTCTTCTTTAATTTTTTTTTTTTTTTTTTAGTTTATAATTTTAACAGTAGAATTCTTACACATTGTTTGTCCTATGTAGTTGATACTTTCTGATAACAATAATATGTGGTGCTTTAAAATGTTTGTTATTTGTTACTGGTGTGTATGAATGCAGCTAGCTTTTGGATAGTGATCTTATATTTAGCCACCTTGCTAAACTTTATTCTAATACTTTCATAGATAATTTTGGAATGTCTACATAAAAGATATCATAAATAAATCATGACAGTTTTATTTATTTGCAATTTCTATGCCTATAATTTCATTTTTTCTTATACTAGGTAAGACATATGATAAATGTTGTTTAGAAGTGATGATAGTGGATGTGTTTGTTTTATTGCTGCTTTTATTTTTTTTTTTTAATTTATTTATTTTTTCGGCTTCACCCCCCAACAAATGAACAAATGGTTTGGTTTATTTTCTTTCTTGTTTTTTACTCTTGTGAACTAAAACATGCCAGTCTACTCTGGGACACTGATAGTATAAGATCACACCCTTAAATGTAATAATTTCTAAGCTAACGTCACCCTAGGAGACCTTTATAAACAGCTATCCAGAGTTTTCTTGCTACACCCTGATCTTGTCATAGTGAAACAGAGCAGGACCCTATGGTCCTTGACCCCCCACCCCCCCCCGCCATGTCCTTAGCCTGCCTTTGTAAAAAAATTAATTAATTAATTAATTTATTGGCTGCATTGGCTCTTTGTTGCTGCGCGGGCTTTCTCTAGTTGTGGTGAGTGGGGCTACTCTTCGTTGTGGTGTGCAGGCTTCTCATTGGAGTGGCTTCTCCTGTTGCGGAGCACAGGCTCTATGTGTGTGGGCTTCAGTAGTTGCAGCATGTGAGCTCAATAGTTGTGGCTCGTGGGCTCTAGAGCACAGGCTCAGTAGTTGTGGTGCACGGGCTTAGTTGCTGTGTGGCATGTGGGACCTTCCTGGACCAGGGCTTGAACCCGTGTCCCATGCATTGGCAGGCAGATTCTTAACCACTGCACCACCAAGGAAGTCCCAGCCTGCCTTTTGTCTGTGGAAAAACTTATCGATGACTTCATTTTAATCCTCCTCCCTTATTTTCCCCATGATTTCTCCATCCAGTTTTAGTAATGTTTTATGGTATCTCTGTTAACTGCCTCACATCCTTCTTTATTGCTGTTTTTAAAGGACAGTTCGTTACTTTGTTACCTGATATACTTCTAAAGTATTTCTCTTGGACAAATACATAGGAGTGGAATTGTTGTAAGATATGGCTAAATGTTTATTCAAAATGGTTATACCATTGTACATTCCCATCAGCAATGTATGAGAGTTCCAGTTGGTCTATATCTTTGTTAACACTTGGTATTGTCAATTTTTATATTTTAGCCATTTTAATGAGTATGTAGTGGTGTCAATGTGTATTTCCCTAATGACTAATGGTTTTGGACATCTTTTCATGTGCTTATTGGCTATTTTTGGATGACTTTTAAGTATTGTTTCTCATTTATTATTCAGTTTTACATTCTCACAGGATCAGCAATAACAAAAGCTACCTATTTTTCCAAGTCTGAAAATGGGAAAAAAGTTAAAGATGTTCCTAGAGGTAAAACACTTAGGAGCATGTACAGATATGCTTACAAAACAAAATGAAATTGCACAATTTTTCCTTCATTTTATATTTTTTAAAGTAATACCTCATAAAGAATGCTCACTACTGAGGAATGAAAAGCCTTTTCTTCTTCATGCCTCAGACTAACATTAATCACTTTAATAATTAATAGCACACACAAGAATAATCTTTATGATGTGTATTTTTCCCCACAGGGTACAAAAGTACTTTCACATTGTAGTTAGCTTGGAAGTTTGGAAAGAACTTGGGGGACCAATGATGGGGTGGGATGAACTGTGGACAGGTAAACAATTGAGCAGAGAAAGACTTTTCTTACGGTTTTTGGTCCATGTGAGAATGAGACAGAAGAATAGCTTGTTTTGAACTAGAAACTTATTATTTGTTGGGTTTTTGTTGGTGGTGTTCAGCCTGGAAGTGGCTCTGTTGGGGTGAGTGGCACTAACTTTGAGGACAGGTTTGGCTGCAGAGCTGAGAGCTAGGTCCTTCGTGAAGAGGAAAGATGTGGGGGAGGAGTATAGAGAGAGGGACCAGGAATGAAGAACCATTAGTGGCCGGGATCTGATGCTGTGCTTGCACTAATGTGAGAACCAACCATACACCTGCATATACAAAAGTTTATGCATCATAATTTGAGCCAGAATACATGCAAGCTTGGGCTGGAGGTGTGGGGCTTGCTGTATCCTCCACTGAGGCCTCTGAGCTGGTCTTGGTGTGTCAGAAAGAGGGCCCCTAATGTCTTCCCATGAGACCTTAGAGAAAGGCTTTGGGTCAGGACAGGGCCAAGGAAGTTGGTTGAAAGGAAATTAGCAGCAGTCCACTGCCTCAGGTCTAAAATTTCCAGCGTTTGGAGGGAAGAAGGAGCTCTCTGCACAGGCCTTCTGGGGTCATGGACACTCTTTGTGCCTGTTCTAGTTGTACCATACATATTCTCAGAACTGACTTCCGGGCTTCCACAGTGGGGCCGGGACTTCAAGTTGGTAATAAGCTGCAGAACTAATAGAACTGATGATATTTCCATTTTTGCTTGTGGCATCAGAGGGAGGGCACCCAGGGTATCTGAGCATGTGAAGCTTTGGTGGGATAGAGAAGGAAGCATATGAGCATATGTGGTGGTTATTTATACTTATGGTTACACAAACTTAACCATTCTGGTGTTGATAACCTAATTGGTTATCTTTTTATATGTTTATGGACCATTGAGGTTTTTTTTCCCTGCGAAATTCACATTTGTTTCTGTTTTTTTTTCTTGGGGGGGAGATTGTTTTACCTTTTTTGATTTGAAGGAGTTCTTTATAGTTTATATACTACTTTTTTTTCCCCAACTTACATATTCTGCAAATATCTTTTTCCGTTTATCAGTATGTCTTTTTACTCCCTTTATGTTGTTCTTTCATGAATAGGAGTCCATTTTGATTTAGTCTTATATGTAATTAGTTTCCTTTATTTTGATCTTTCATACCTGTTTCATAAAGATACTGTCTTTTATTGCCGTGTAATCTTTTTCTTGTTTTGCTTTTGGTATTTAAGTCTTATTCCAATCGGATTTGAATTTTGCATGTCTAAGTAGGTGTCCGAGTTGATTTTTCTCATCTGGAGAACCAGCAGCTTTATTGAAAAGTTTCTCCTTCCCATTAATACTCCACTTGATGGCAGTATTTTTTTATCCTTGAGTTAGGACTGTTTTAAAGGAAGACAGGAAAGGAGGTTTCTGGAACTCTTTCTTGAACTAAAGTATTTTTATTATATTTTTACTGAAGCTTGCATAAATATAAAATAGATATACATTTATTATGTTCTATTGTGTAGCTTTTATGCACTGAAACCAAAAACCAACTGTTAACTCAGTTGTAACCAAAATTAAAAAAACAGAATAACAAGGTTAGCTTAATTTGACAGATGGTAGTGTTTTACAGAAGCTAACTTGGCAGTTGCAGCTTCAGCCAAGGAAAGTAATGTATGTATATCAGGATATTCTTGTAAAATATCTTTATTAAACATTCGGAATAGATTTTATTGCTGCTGTCATCCACATTCCATCTGTGACCCTGGTACTTATTTGATAGCCTTTGTCTTAAGAGTAGTGTTCTCAGCCTTTTTGTTGTCAAATCTTCAGAGATGTGCCACCAAGAATGATCATAGTTTAAAACTTTTTTTTTTGCTATAGCTTAGTAAATGTATTGTAATTATTCTAGTATCTCTTAAGCAGAATGTTGAACTGAACAGGTTTTGTGATTTAGTGTAGAGTGGAATACACTTGCTGTGAATAAGAGGTAACAATTATAGCTTACTTTTAAGTTAGTGCCATATAAATATTATGTATTGGAACTTGTCAATATTTTGCCTGTGAGCATGTCTTAGTGCCTGGATAATCAAGAGGGTGAGATACTACTGTGCAGTGTGATAACTCCTTTTGCAGATACCATGCAACAGTATTGTTGTACTGGAATAATAATTGTGTTGTAATTATTACCACTTCCTTTAGGAGTTGTTGAATTTTGTTGTGGTGAAAGTTTTAAACCTTTTCAAGTATGCTGCCAAAAATATTTAATATTTGAACAAGTACTACAAACACAGAGAAGTTGAGAATTGATGGGTAAGAAGACAGTAGCAAGTAGGCCTAGCTATGGGCAAGATTTTTGTAAGCTTGTCAGCTTTTGCTGTGTACTTTCAGTACATATATTTAAACTATTTACATTTGGGCAATACAGCATGGTAAAATTTGGCTGTTAATACCATATACTATGTGTCTACTTAACTGTAGGAGTTTTTGAAGGTTTAGCCTTTGATTTTCTGCTTTCTTCTTTGCAAGCTTTGAGAGATTATGTAGTTTCTCAGTCATATATGTTCATTACTACCAAGTTTGTATTTTCAAAATAAAATTTTCACCCTCACATAAACTCTTGTTTCAGGTTTTCAATTCCTGTTGTACATTTCTGCTTAGATACCCAGTCGACTCTCATTATCATGTCCATTCATTTATTCTTTGTCTTAAGCAGATAGAGAAATAAATAATACACTATAAAAAAACTTATAGTTTGGTGGGTGGGAGCCAGAAATGCATACATTATATTAGAAGTTAAGTGAAGTATATACAGGATATATTGGTAGGACCAAGGAGAGGCTCTAAGAACAGGAAAGGCCTCATAGAGGAGGTAATGTTGAAGATGTATGGGGAGATTGAAGGTAGCATTCTAAACGAAGACAAGTCCATGACCAAGGACAAAGAAACCAAACAATTTGGTGCCTTCTGTTATCTGCAAGTAGCTGTACGAGGCTACGCGTGGTAAAATAAAAAGTAAATGTTTAGTCTTTTCTCCCGGTTTCTGCCACAGAAATTTACTGTCTTTGTATGCTAATGAGATAACTCCTGGTTGGGGGACTAGATAGTTTCAGAATGGGAGCTGTGCCTCAGAAAAACCAACCACTATGATTAGCGAGTTAGAACTTTCAGCCCACTCTCCAGTTCAAGGAGGGGAGAGGGACTAGAGATTGAGCTCAGTCACCAATGGCCAGTGATTTAATTGATCATGCCCACATAATGAAATCTCTGGTGCCTTACACACTTTTAATAAGTGCTCAGTAAGCGGTGGTTCTTGGATAGCACTTGCCATATATGGTTAATTTTCCTCTTCCTATTGTTTTTGAGACTTACTCTCTTAAAAGTACAGAATTGCATCATTAACGTAGTATTAGAATACAAAAATTGCTTTTAAGGAAGTTGTATGAGTAAGAGTCCAGTTAGGACACAGAAACTACACAGTAATTTGAACTAGTAATAGATGATTGGCTACTAAAGTGCAGAGAGAACTCTAAAGAATAAAGGAAGGAATACATTTGGGAGAGGTCTTACTAAGCCCCAAGTATGAGATTCAGTTCTTACTGGAGAGGTTGTGATTGAAGCCCACTGGATGGAAGACAAGTTTGCTGAGGTGCTGGAGGCTGAAGGCTTCTGCAAATGGCTCTTTTATGGGTCCGGGCAAGAAAGCTTTATTAAACCTAACATTATATCTAGAAGAATGGAGTTCCTAATAGTCAGTAGGATGTATTATGAATGTAATTAGTGTGACCAAATACTGTATTTGCTTTAAGGAATTGTTTGTGACACGTATAGCTGCTAGGAATTATGTAGTATTCTAGTCTGAAAGTTCTACGTAAAGCATACTTATTAGTATAAGGGATTTTATTTTTGGACTGAAAGTTAATTATGAAAATTTACAGAAACCAAGAGACACATAAAGATTTAATTGGACACAAAGATTTTATATATCTTAGAGAGGTATATTAGGAATCAGCCAGATCATTAGCATCAAAAACAAGTTAAATATATACTTTATTTAAACTGAAAACGTTGCAGTTCAAGGATATGATTTGATTCACAGAAGTTTTGTTTACCCACATATTCCATAATGTAGGCATTCTAATTTAAAAACACAGTTCCAGAAGATTTTGCAAGTTGGGTTTTTGGAACTCTAAATGCATATTGCCATAGAAACCATGTTTCATGATATTAGGTTCTTATTTGGCCAAGATATGTATTTAACTTTGTGTGAACTTAGCTTATAGCGCTGTGTAACAGTATATTTGGGGAAAATTGTGTTTAGAGTTTCTACTTCTGATGCATGTCTTATATCTGCCAGTTAATAGGGATGGGAGATTCTATTAGGGGCATGGACATCATGCAGATGTTAGATTGGTTGAAGGGCTGGAGTGGAAGGTAAGGGTATGAACTCTTAGGTGAGGAAGGATGGAAACAAACATTTATTGAGGGCGAACAAAGTATCTCATTTCTTCACTTCTTATTTTTTTGGGGGGATTACATAATGCTTAAGATTGTAGCTCTGGATTCAATAAAAAGGTGGGAAAAGACTTTAAATTCAGAATTTCTAGCATTTCTAAGGCTAAATGTAAATAGTGAAGAATAAAAAAGCATACTTTTAGATTTACACATCCATAGAGGTATGTGATTAATTTATTTGAATAAATAAAAAATAAAGTGCTGTTAACCCAGCAAGATTGAGATAAACCTTAGCTCTCTGGCAGTAGAAAATACAGGATACCCCAACTATTCTTGAGATTAATATGTAAATTATTTGCAGTTGGGAATTTGAACAATATTGTACTGTACACTCCCCTTCAGGCAGGATTGACAGGACCAGAACTAGGTTATAAAGTGTTCTGTGAACTTCTAGGTGCAATGTAGGAAAGTGTAGAAAATTTGCTAAGCGGCGTGATTTACGCATGCTTCTTGTTCCCATCTCCAGTAATTAGTTTGTACCTCCTTCCTGTGGATGAGTTCAAGCCCTGTGATCTGACTTACTCCAGTTCACCTCTGCAAACTCTGCTATATTCATTTATTCAGTCAATATTTATTGAGTTCCTACTGTGTGCCAGACACTGTACTAGTTAGTTATCGGGAACACAGTGATGAGCGAAATAGACAGTCTTGTGCTCTCTTCGATTTAGAGTCTGGTGATTAACATAGTATGTTATTACAATCTGTGGTAAGTGTCAGGGGAACCTCTAACCTTAACAGAAAGGTTAGACCTTTGAATTAGGAAGTTGAATAGTATTTTGTAGACCCTAATGAAAGAGGGAAGAGGAAGAAGGGGAAAGTAGTGCAGGGTGAAGCTAGAGATAGCTGGGGCATGCAAAGGGCCCTTTAAGTCATGAGAAGGGTCGTACTGTAGGAAAATTCCTCAGAGAGGTCATAGATTATTACATATGAAGGGAAATGAAAGGTCATCATGTTGTCCTCCTTAAAATTACGAATAAAAATAAAAAAGACTAATGAAATGAAGTTTTTTTTTTTTTCTTATATATCTGGTTAGAGGCAGGTTTGGGTCTTACAAAGATGTACTTGAAGGATATATTATGTACTTGAAATTATCTGTCAATGAAGTTTGGGAACTTTTTGTTATGGTAAGAGATAACATGAAGTAAGGCAGTTCAGTGTTAATTAGGTATATGCAGAAGGTATTTGTAAAAATAGATATATGTATGGTTATGTACCTTAAAGGCAGTAGTATAGTTAATCCTTTCATTGATAGGCAACTTTGAAATGTTTACCATTTGGTGCCTAGCAATGCTGATTCTGAAGTTTAGGGCATGTGATTCTGAAGCTTATGAATACTTTGGGATTTTCTATCAAATTGGGTTTTTTCTTCTTTTCTTAGAGATTTTGAGGTTTTTTTAGAGGTTATTCTAAGAGTTACTGTATTTTCCCCTGAAGATGAAAACCTTTGTCTTTCTTTCTTTTGCACTAAACCAAGTTTTGTTTATATTTAGAAATTCAGTCAAAGGAACCAAGGACTGACTTGAGAGTCACTCACCCCTTAACACAGAAAGCTTTCCTGCCTTGTGGTCATCATTACTCCAGTTTTCTTGTACCATTATCTAAGTATTTTATGTCAGCATAGTAGTGGATTTTTGGGCTGAGTTTTCAATTTTCACTGAATCTTTAATTTGCAAAATCAGATACCATAGAGAAAATGTGGAAGAGACATGGGCTGTGGAAGTTGAAAAATTAGTCAGTCATTTCTGTCTCTGTACTCATTAGTCTCTTAAATATTCTATTAGTTATAAAATGAGAGTAACTTTCTAGAGGGTTTATGTGTGTGCACGTGCACGTGTATTAAATGAGATTATACACCGGAAGCACTTAAAACAGTCTGGCATACAGCAGGAGCATAATAAATGCTTGTCTTCTGTTTTGGCTTAAGCCAGTGATCATTTTTTGCATTCTCAAGAAGTTACACCAATGTTAAATATGCTGTAGTCTTACTTAAACAGATTTAAAACAGACCCAGCATTACGTAGGATGAACGGCAGGGGGTGGGGTGGGGAGACGGAATTTCTGTGAAACACTCTGATCCTTACTTTATATTGAAATTACTGATGCCTTCTTCTCCCTGAAGTGCATAGTACTGGATTTTGCACGTAGTAGGTACTTAAGGATGTCATCACTCAGTAAAGATTACATCGAGGAAGGAATCTGAAGGCCTGTAGATAGTCTTGGTTTGTTTGCTTATTGATTTTTGTAGTGTTTGCAAGCCATTGAATCTCTTTGAACATTGTGTCTTGGTCTTCTTGGTCCAGCAGTGTGAACATGTTGCACCCACCTCCTTATACTTTAGTAGATAAGAAATCCACACAAGGAAGACCTCAGAGCTCAGAAAAGGAATTCTAGAAATGATAGTGGGTTAGATCCACCTTGGATCCAAAATCGCTAGTCAAGGAGGAGAGAACCATATGCAGGACGTTTTTAGTTGAGGATCAGGGTGTATCAGACCAGAAGTTTGGTGAATAAGAAGGTGCAGACTTTGAAAGAAGACCAGGGTCTTAATCACAACAGAAATAATAGCAACAAAAACATATAATTGTAGGAAATGAAGGTGCACATTTTCAAAGACAGGAAAAGCACAGCTGGAAGATGCCAATAACAAAGGGGAAAACTTGACAAATGAGGTGGCTTCTCTACCATAAACTTAGAATTTTTCTCATAGCTCGCCTCTTTCGATCTCAGTCCTGTTTCTTGCTAACTTAGTTAAGAAAATACATTTACTTTTTCTCCTTCCCACTCTGCCTTCTTCCCCACCCTCATCCTTTTCTCTTTATTGTTTCATTTTTCAGTCAAAATTCATGAGATGAAGAACCATGCACCTGAATTATTTTATTAGGATATTTAGCTGACATTATTGTGAAAGATGAACAAAATACTAAGTGAAAACAAAGTCTTAGGACTTCCCTGGCGGCGCAGTGGTTAAGAATCTGCCTGCCAATGCAGGGGACACGGGTTTGAGCCCTGGTCCGGGAAGATCCCACATGCCACAGAGCAACTAAGCCTGTGCACCACAACTACTGAGCCTGAGCTCTAGAGCCCAAGAGCCTCAACTGCTGAGCCCTTGTGCTACGACTACTGAAGCCATGTGCCTACAGCCCATGCTCCACAACAAGAGAAGCCACCACAATGAGGAGCCCACACAACCAATGAAGAGTAGCCCCCGCTCGCTGCAACTAGAGAAAGCCTGCACGCAGCAAAGAGGACCCAACACAGCCAAAGATAGATAGATAGATAGATAGAGAGATAGATAGATAGATTAATTTAAAAAAGTTTTAGACGTTGCTTCTCTTCATAAAATACTCAGTATTCTTATAATACTCTCTAGCAGTCAACTATCAGTGTAACAGACCACAGCAAAAGTTAGTGGCATACCAAAATATTGTCATCGTGTTCAGATTGGTTGGTTGGGGTGGCTCTTCTCACATGCCCCATTCTTCTGGGGCAACAAGTGGGCTACCCAGCTTATGTTCTTCTTGAGGAAGTTGCAGAAGTTCAATAGGGGAAGCCCAACCATGCAAGCACATTTCATGTCTGCTTGCATACTGTTTGCTAATATGCCATTGATGAAAGCTTGTCACATGGCCAAGCCTATCATCAGTACAACAAGGAAATATATCGTGTTTCTAGTGAGAGGAGGTGAGAAGTGGCAAAGGGTGTGGGTACAGAGATGGGAGAAGAATTGGGAGTCTAATGCAATGCAGGCTCTGTAAACTTTTCTGGGTTTTACATTCTTTTTTACATCTTACCTTGTACTTATTAACATATACACACAAAATTTTGTATTTTACCACTTTAGCTTAATATGATTTTGTAAAGATTAACTGCTATATAGATTATATATTTGCTATTTAAAAATATACAGTTGTTTGCTTAAATCAAACTGTGCTTCTAGGTTCATTTATATCAAAATCATTTGAGATGCTTCCTAAAATTGCAGATCCCCTAACAGATCCCCTAGCAGATCCAGATGGCCCTGGAATCACAATTTCTGGGTGTGGCGCCTGGGAATCTTCTTTATTGACAAATTTATCAAGGCATTCTTTTGCACATTACAGTTTAGAACCTCTTCCTTAGTGGAAGGACATTTGCATTGTTTCCATTTTTCCAGCATTATAAATAATAGCGAGCATCATTTGTACATATGACTGATTTCTTTGGGGTATTCAACAGTCTTTTCCTGATACACGATTGAATAATTGCAGTTGAGGAAAATTATATTCTGTGTAAAGAATGGAGTTTGGAGTGCTGGTAGGGGTGATTACAAACAAGCTTGTAAAATCTTTGAAATATTTTATGTTCACTAAAATAAGACATTGCAATTAGATAAGGAGAATTTCTATAAAATTTGTATATATCTTTAATTTGTAATGTTGCGTATTGTGTAAGTTAGTCGTGGTTCCGTTGCTAGCTAATAGTAATTTTTAAAATGAAAGTAGAAAAGTTGACAGGTCTAAAGAGAATTTTATTTTTCTCATGTTTCAGCACTGTGAATTTGGCAGTTCAGTTCTTTTATTCAACTATTTTGATTCTTTTTGGCATTTTATATGACCTTTGTTTATATACTTTATTATGTAATTTATTTTTAGTCTCAGTTATCTCAGCTTTTAATAAGATGTTTATGGAAATTAAAATTCATTGATGGCATGGCAGATACTGCCAATGCCTGTTCAGTACATTCTTTTCTTTTTCTTTAGCAACAGATTTGCAGAAAAGCTTTTTGCCTAGCTGAAAAATACATTTCCCAACCTCCTTTGCAAGTATGAGTGGCCACATGACGTGACTTTGTTCTGCTCAGTGAGGCCTTAAGTGGAAGTCACTAGATAAGGCCTATTAAAGAACACAGAGTCATTTACCAGACACCCTTTGTCCTTTGCCCTTTATCCTACCTAGAACTTGGACAGGATGCTAGAGGAGGAAACACTGAGTGACATTTAGTGAGTGTCACATACGAATGTTTAGTGGGAAGACAGAAGATTTCAGCAGATCATTTTATTCTAGTGGTGACTTGTTTTCCATGTCATATCCATTGAGCTTTCCTTATTTCATGGCGCCATCTTACAGTTTTGGGGAACTTGTTTTAAGAAATGCAGAGATGGGGCTTCCCTGCTGGCGCAGTGGTTGAGAGTCCGCCTGCCGATGCAGGGGACACGGGTTCGTGCCCCGGTCCGGAGACCCCACATACCGCGGAGTGGCTAGGCCCGTGAGCCATGGCCGCTGAGCCTGCGCGTCCGGAGCCCGTGCTCCGCAACGGGAGAGTCCACAACAGTGAGAGGCCCGCATACTGCAAAAAAAAAAAAACAAAAAAAAAGAAAAAGAAATGCAGAGATGTAGGGAGGAGCATGGTTCTTAATTAGGGAAGTTTAGGGAAGGGTTTTGGTAGTAGAATCTTATCCTACCTCTTTTTCTCTCCAGTAGAGTATAGTCGATTATATAGATCAATAGAGTATAAACAGATTTAAAGCAAATAGGGGCAAGTGATCAGTTTTACTTCGGATCTTTTATGACAGATTGGAAAATGAGATGATCCTTTTTTTCCTTGAATAGGGTAGAATCCCCGTGGTGTAATATATCCACCTAGTGCTTGGCCTGCCAAAGGCATGTTTTTTCCAAACATCCTAGGTGCCTCAATGCCGGTTGACTTAAGGTAGAGGGAGCGATTAGTAGGGCTGCCTGGATTTCATTCTGTTGTCTCATCCCCTAGTTAAAGTAGCCCAATGAATACCTGTTTTCCTTAGTTAAGTTTAGCCATCAGGCAGATCACTTCTTTTCTTGCTGGGAGGCATAAATTAGGCAGTGAAGAATGGGCTTTTAGAAACATGAGAATGGAATGAGGGCTACCACAGTATGGTTCATTCTTCCTAAAAGAATGAAATTTATTCAGTCTTTGTCAAGTTCTATTGTTTTTTTGTTTTTCACTCTAGTTTATTTTGTGTTTTCTGTTTTTTTCCCAAAGGTCATTTATTTTCTTGTCCTTGTATATTTTCAGATTTCATAGATAACACTTTTGGTTTTTCCCTTCCTCTAGCACCAGCAGACGTTTTTGAACCAGCTGAGAGAAATTACTGGGATTAATGATGCCCAGATACTACAGCAAGCCTTGAAGGTATGGCCTCTGTTTCTCGACATACAGTTTCTAGTACACCCTCATCTCCACTGCCTACCATATTTGAAACTTGAGTTTTTAAATTATACCATGGGTGGTAGTAGAGATATAGGAAAGAACTTTTATAAAGTTAAGAACCTTACTTAACATAACATAGTGCAACTTCAAGCATGTTAGCTTTTAGCAGCCTAATGTTCCAAGATACCTTGGAGTGAAAGAAGACCTCTCCATGTGAAACACTTTTCATGCAAAAAGGTGGGAAGTGAATCCAAGTGCTAATGGCTGGTTTTACTCAAGAGACATGATTTTAGAGTTTAATTGGAGGTGTGGGGTAGGGTGGGGTAGAGGCGGAGGAGGAAGAGGAGGTGGGAGAAAATTAATAGAGTATCAGAAGTTAACATTTTTTTCTTCCAAGAAGGAGAAATATAAATTGGCTAACATTCAATTAATTGCACCTTAAGAACATTCAACATCAAACTGTTCTATTATGCACCAAATGAAGGGCCTGATTTTTGTTATATTTTACAAAGTTATGCTCATTTCCACACAGTGGCACCCAGATGAGTCAAATCACATGGATATGCACATTGAAAGAGAGCAAGTGAATGAAAGATGTTCAAGAACTAGAACTGCATTTTAAGTTTATTTATATAGATTGCTGCCAAAGGCTAACAGCAGTACAACATTTTTGCTACTATAGGCATACACATAGCTTCAGTCCTTTGCAAGTTGCTCTGAGAGACAACATTAATTATATCATTTTTGATTTTGTGCCAAAAGTTCTTCATTTGTTTCTAGAAATAATTTATCTTTTGGATGATTGTAATCATAACTGTAGTGATAATAACTAGCACTTATTAAGCACTTACAGTGCTATTCTAAGTACTTTATGTGGCTAACTCATCCTCCTAATAACTATGACGTAGGCATTATTTTTATCCCCTTTTTAAAAGATAAGGAAACAGAGAAGTTAAAGTGACTTGCTGAAGATCACATAGTATGTGGAGGAGCTTGGAATAGAAACCAAGCAGCCTGATCCCAGTGCCACACATAATTTCTCCTTTCACTGGAAGCTTTTTCTTCTGCGGTACGCGGGCCTCTCACTGTTGTGGCCTTTCCTGTTGCGGCGGACACGCAGGCTCAACGGCCATGGCTCACAGGCCCAGCCGCTCTGCGGCATGTGGGATCTTCCCGGACTGGGGCACGAACCTGTGTCCCCTGCATCGGCAGGCAGACTCTCAACCACTGTGCCACCAGGGAAGCCCTTACTGGAAGCTTTGCTTCAGCTGTTTTCCCCAATCAGGAAAACGATGAAACAGTATGGTTAGGAGCATTTTAATGCATGGTTATGAAGCCACTGTAAGTATTTGGAGAGGAAGCAAAAGTGTTGTGCCTCAATTTTTATGATTATGACATTTAGATGATTGCCAGTCCTTTCTTTATTCTGCTAAATATGATTAAATCATTCCATGTCTTTTTTCAGAAATTGCCTTTCCCGTTCTGTTATCACTGAGTGTGGGGCTACACCCATTACTTTGTCAGGGCAAATTTGGGGAATTCACTTATTTATTTATTTTTTTTAACTTGGGAAACACGTAGTATATGCTAAATTAAGTAAATGTAAAGAATTAAATTATTGTCCACATTTCCTTTGAGGTAGGTTGTGTGACCATGGTTTTTTTTTTTTAAACTTTTGTTTCAGTTATCAGTATCTGGGGAGGAAAACAGTGTACTTAAACCTTAATTGTTGCTCAATATAAATTTGTAAGATGTTTAATAATGAGTTGACTCTCTCAGCAATATACTGACAAGGAGTCTACTTTTGGGAGCCACAATGTCATTGATCGATTTTAGCACTTTTACTGTTTTTTATTTTGAGAATTTATTTATACCTCCAAAGTGAGTGTAGATCCCTGCTGCATTCAGTTTATTATTATTGTATGAGAGAGTATATGGAAAGCCCTTAGCACATTTCTTGGCACATAGTCAGTGTTCAATAAATGTTAGCCATTGTTATTACAGTTATTTTACGACTAGTTTACTTATCTAACTATAGACTATGCTAAACCCATATTTTGTATGATTCATTTAAGAATCTTATAATGGTTGTGACAGATAACAAAGTTTAAAACAGTGGTGCTTTTCAGACTGCACTCCTAATTTTTTCTCTCCTCAAAGGCTGCTAGAATTGGAGTTAGGATGGGTTGGAGACTTCATTCTTCCAGTTGCTCAGGCCTCAAATCTTGGAATCATCCTGTTCTTTCTCCTTTTATCCCTCCCCACATTTAATATGATAGCAAATAATGTTGGACTCTCTGCTTGTACCCATTCTCTCCTATAGTCTATTCCCAGCATACAGCTAGAGTAATCCTTTTAAATTGTAAGTCATACCATGTCATTTCTGTCCAAAACCTTCCACTGGCTTCCTATTATGCTTCGTGTGTATGCTAAACTTCTAAAGCCCTATGTAGTATTATGGGTTATGGCCTTCTGTTACAAAGATAACTTCATTACTAATATCTGGATTTCATAATGTGGTTTCACTTAGCTGTCATAGAGCTAGTGTTATATTTATTGTTAACTGTGGAGAGCATATGGAGATAAGTGGGCAAGTCTCTTCTCATTTTGCTATTTCAAAAATTCTTAGTTTTTTAGCATCTGTTTTCTTCTAAATTAACTTTAGAATAATTTTGTCCAGGTATTCTTTTTTTTTTTTTTAACATCTTTATTGGAGTATAATTGCTTTACAATGATGTGTTAGTTTCTGCTTTATAACAAAGTGTCCAGGTATACTTTTGATGAGAACTACGTACAATTTATATATTTAATTTGGGTAGGATTTTCATCTTGATAGTATTGAGTATTTCTAGGAGTTCTGTGTGTCTCTCTATCAAGCTTCAGACCATTTTGCTGTTTTCTTCTTATGAGTCTTTGATATTTGCTTGTTAGTTTGCCTCTAGGTAGGCATTCAGCATACATACTAAAGGGAATATCTTTTATTGTCCTTGTTTGCTGAAGTACTATTTTAAATATTTATTTTTCACCCTTTTGTGTGGTCAGTTCCAGAAAACATTTTTTAGTTTGTTCATTTGTTTAGGAGTGTAAGTTATGATTGGATAATTAGTTATAGAATTAATTTTTACATTACATTAGTAGTTTTAATTAATAGAAAAAGGAATTACTATTTATATAGTCTACTTTGTTTACAGTGAATTTATACTGTAAAATTAAGAATCACATAGAATAATTTTAAATCTGAAAATGATTTTTACTATTAGTATTAGTTGTTATGGAGAAGATTACATAATCATATGAGAATGTATAGAGTTATTCCAAAATATTTGATGTTCCGTTCTTGATATTTGAAGGATAGTAACGGAAACTTGGAACTAGCAGTGGCTTTCCTTACTGCGAAGAATGCCAAGACCCCTCAGCAGGAGGAGACAACTTACTACCAAACAGCGCTACCTGGCAATGATAGATACATCAGTGTGGGAAGCCAAGCAGATACGAGTAAGTTTACTTCTTTCTTAATATTTTAATTAGAATGTAATGAAAAATTTTTCTTGGAGCTGTGTTTTGTTTAAACAGAGGTGAAGAACAAAAAAGGAACAACTTCAGCTTTGGTTCTTTTTGATGTAGTGGAAAGGCACATATGTTTTTTTTAGCTGCTATCTTTGTTTTCAGTTTAGGAGTAAAAGATTATATTTAAGTTGTATATCCTTTTATAAAACATTTCATATTGTATTCATTGTTTTGAAATATGGAACATCTAAAGGTCTTACTCATTAAAGAAACAAAAGTTTCTGGAATTTTAAATGGGGCACAGTCATTTGTTTTATTGATGTTAAGTGTTGGTAGAGATCTTAGTATTATTTTTGAAGATAAAGTATTGTTTCTAATTACTGATAGATTTACTGTTTAACAGAATTTTCCTTCCCTTAACTCCAACCTCTCTCCAGAATAAAGATCTTGGAAAAAGGCTTACTACAACATAACAAAATAAATAAATACACATATACACATACATACATATGGAAAATTTTACACGGGACTCTAATTTTTCTTTATAATGTGAATAATTTATGCTTATATAGTTGAGTTTTGAAAAATATGTTCATTTATCTCTATCTCATTATGTAATAACTGCATTATATAAAATGTAGGTATTTCTGTGCATTCTGGATTTGAGAAGTTTGATTACTAACTTGTACTTAAAGAGAATTTTTGATTTTGTTTTATAGACTTTCTCAAAGTTAGGAAACAACCAGGAAGATCCCATTCACATAGATGTTTATAGCTATTGATTGACATTAAATGCTGTTTAATGTTCATTGATAAAATATTTTAATTTCAAAATTTCAAGGTAATCTTAGTGTTTTTGCTCCAAAAATGGTCTTATGTCAGCCAAAGCTAGGATATTCCTATCTCACACATGTAATAGGTGATGGGAGAAGTTTTATGTATGTAAGACAGACTCAGTTGCTGTGTCCAAGTTCAAGACAAAGTGTGGTTTGGCCCCTATCTACATCTCTACCTTCATTTTCTACTGTTTTCCTCCTCTCACTTTACACTGTGATAATGCAGAATAGATTGGAAGTTCTCATTCACCCAGTGCTATTTAATTTCTTCTGTCTTTACACTTGTTGTTCCTTCTGTCTGGAATCTCCTCCAGCCTTTATCCCTAGCCTAATTTCTTCTAATGTTATAAGACTTAGCTTAAGAGCTGCTGGCTCCAGAATGTTTCCTCTAGCCCCTAGAGTGAACCAAGGGCTTTTCTGACACCCACAGCATACTTCTGTCTTAACGAGTACTGTGCTATTTTGAAATTATTTGCTGTGCCTTTCTTGCTTATCAAACTAAACTAAACTTAAAAGAGACCATTGGTAGTCCCACCATTATAATAGGATGTTATTGTTTCTCAAAAAGTGTTTGTTGAGTTGTTTTTGATAATATGTGTAAAAAAGCTGTTTTGAAACCAATGAAAGTTCTCTTGAACAGGGTTGAGAAGCTTGTTATAAGAAGTTGGAAAAAAGAGAAGTGGTATAAATAGAGGAGGAATTAGTATGTGAGAATAACATATCTTTCAAGGTTCTGAGACTTGGGAGGAAAATGAAATTAGGTAGAAAAAGGAAAAAAAGAAAGATTTTGATTGAAGACAGCTGGTTAAAATGAAGGAGACAAAACTGAGTAAACATGGTTCAGTGTTCTAGTTGAAAGGATGGAAAGATTTTAGAATGATAGCTGTGAACTCAATATAGATGGTAGACTTTGAGACGTGGGACAGCATATATAGATTTGCAGGGGAGAATTAGGATTATAAGACTGTCATTAAAGATGATGTGTGAAAATTAGAAAATATTGTTTAAGTCACATGTGAACACCTGTTCAAGACTTTGATAAGGAATAGTGAAAATGTTATGGACAAAAAGAGAGATTTGAATAGGTGCTCTTAGGGAGGAAGCAGCCTGATTTCAGAAAGCATGTGTCCCATTTGTTGATAACTGAAAAAAATTTTTTGTGTGTGTGTGTGTAGCTCTCGGAAAATATGCACTAAGTACTTTCATATTCCACTTGAAAGAAATGGTAGAGAGATGGAGTTTCTGGTTTCATCTTACTGATTATCTTATTGAGCAAATTGCTCGTTGTTGTGGTTTCTTTATTGATAAAATGAGGTGTCCTTCTAACCAGGATGCTAATTCATATTTAATAATTGAATAATTTGGATAGTGCGTTCATAAAGCTGGTTTGAGATTATTGAGAAAAAAACTTGTAGAAATATAGTGGGGTGATTGTATTATAATAGTATTAGCATTAAACAGAAAAATATAGCTGATGAGGTGACAATAGTTATTTTCTATTTAACAGATTTGTACCATCTTTCATAAAGTTCTAAGAAGTACAGCTGCCTTTAGGAGATAGTCTTTGTTCAGCATTTAAATTTAGTAGTGTCATAATAATACTACAAGTGTTATGACACTTGTATAATACCAAGTGTTACAAGGTTTAAAACTGAGAAAGTAAGTAGATGTCATGCATTCAGCAGATTCTTTAAATTACTATGCTGTAATTGCTGAGTAGAAATGAAATCTCTGTGTATTTTTAATTCTTGGATGGGGTGGTAAAACGTGGGAAGGATAGGAAATAATTATAAATGAATATATATATTCAAACGCAGGCCTCTTGGGGAAAACTCTGTAAGTGCTGAAGGAGTGTGGAGTATTAGAGTGATCAGAGTGTGAGGAAGTTTCAAGGGATTGTTCTAGATATAAAAACCCTTTTTGAGCATTTACTCAATTTTATGTGAAATGCATTGTTACTTGAAAGTTGACCATAGTCGAACTTAATTCTTGCAAATATGGTAAGGGTTTTTATTTTTTCAATTTCTTCTTTTTTTTTTTTTTTAAGTATAAAGTCTGTTACAACCAGGCTAAAGCATAAACAAAGCTTTGCTAACTTTAAGTGTGTCATCTGTTGGTTGTAGTGCTGACAAAACATCTATATTTTGAGATAAAAGTCTCTAATGCTAAATATATAATGGTTCTTTATTGTTATAAGCTAGAATATAGCTTATAACTGAAGGTCTCTTTTAGAAGATCTAAAAATACATGTTTTTTTGATGACTAGAAAAATTTAGCTTTCAAATTAATATCCCATAGAAGCTACTTTTGGGGTTGCTGGGAAATTTTCATATACCCAAGTATATCAGAAGAGAAAGCAAATTATGTCACTTGATTAGGAGAACACATATTTGTGAACTTTAATATTGAAGGACTAATTACATTTTCAATTGTTGGCCTTCTCAGTGTATTTTTACCTTTCATTTTTGAGAGAAAAAGGAAACATTTCAAGGAAAGCTTGTACTCTGCATAGTAAGGAATTAAGAAGTATTGCTTTGGTAACATTCGATACTGTAATATAACACTCTGTTGAGTTCTGGGGAAAGACCCAAACCATTTTGTAGTACTGTTAGCAAAAATTTGAGGCACCTTTTTAAATTACTTACATCTCCTGTCTAGATTGGATATTGTGAATTGTCAAATGAGTGCCTCCTACCTCTCGCTTAAATGAGAAATAAAATTACTGTGTTAGGAGTTTTGAAGTTAAAAATGCAAAGGGAACTAGGAAACAATGCAAGATATAGAGATATCATAGGTGTATTTAATAATCAGAGAAGAGATTGTGTGAAGTCTTTGTGTCATGGCAAACTCTGTCATAGACATGACCATATAAGGCTTTTGCCCAATTTGAAATCAAATAGTAATATTCTTTCTTTCATGATCATTAAATTCTTTTTAACTTTTTTAAAACGGGAAAAAAATGGTATATACCCGCCAGAACGAGATGTGCTACAATTGAGCAATCAAAGTATGGATCAAAAGATAAGAGGGATTTGGGTAGGTAATTTTAACACAGAAAATAATGCCGCATATTGGCTTAAGTTTTAGAGAAACTAGTATAACACATTGGAGTGAGTGTTAAGTGGTAGACTCTTCACAAATTTAGAATCACTGTATTTTTTTTTAAGACACACTGTATTTTTTTTTTTTTATCCTCCAAAAGAACTTGAATTATTTGGTAAGGATTGCATAGAAAGTGAGAAAAATGTTGAAGTTCTGTCCTAGAACTCTAATCTTGGTTATATTGCTTGGCTAGCCTAAAAGTGATTTAAAGCACAAATGATAAATAGATCCCAGTCTAGTGCTCTCACCCCTGCTGAGGGCAAATCACTTATGTTAAGCAGTTTAGGATTTTATTCACTGAATACTGATATTTTTCCCATTCACCAAATTTGTTAAATAAGCATCTGCAGATAGAAAAAAAAAATTAGTGAAATGGAAGTTAAATCTCTTTCTGTAGAGATTTCTAATGTATAAAACTATTTTGATGCTTCACCAAAAGTCAATGTTAAGCTTAAAAATGAGATGCTACAATGGTATGAAAATTACTTGTAACTGATTGGATGCAATTAGACTTACATTCTATATTAGACATACACTGTAGAGTTACTTGTATAACTTTATGAATTTTCTTTAACTTTAGGACAGAATGATAGCCATGGGCCTTTGCGCTTTTTGTTGACTAATAGAATGTTAACTTTTAATTTTTTCCAAGTTGGAAAACACAGTAAAACAGATGACAAAAATCAAGAATGGCTCCTTTATTATTACTTTCCTTACTTAGTAATGCTGCCATTATAAATTTAGCAGCTATTATTAAAAACAGAGCAAGACCATTTAGAGCTGAGCTGTTCAATACAGTTGCCAATAGTTACATGTGGAGACTTAACTTTAAACATAAAACTAAGTAATACTGAAACTCAGTTTTTTCCATTGCCATAGATACATTTAAAATGGTCAATAGTAGTCACATGTGACTAGTGGCTACCTTATTGGACAGTACGGATAATAGTACATTTCCATCATCACAGGAAGTTCTATTGGACGTCACTGTTTTGGAGAATGTGAGTTTAGCAATGAGAGGATTGGAAAAGTAGGAACATCTTAAGAGAACTGACTGACGGCAGGGGAGAATGGGAGAGTGGGATGAGCAACAAAATTTACATTGCTTTTGTCTTCTTGATTTTAAATATTCTTTTAACATGATACTTTATTATGCTACTTGTCCTTTTACTAGAAAAAATTTTGGATAAGGTATATATTCTCAAGTATTCTAACTAGTGCCACTGTGGAGATGACTCATTAATTTTTATTTCTATTCCATAGTCTAGATATTAACCTTTATTTGCTTAACAAATATTTATTGATTGCCTAATATGTGTCAGGCTTTTAGGCCCTTAAAAAATCAAAAAGTGTCTCCGTTTACATAGGGGGAAGACAGACAGTAAACAATAAATAAATATTGTCAGATAATAGTAAGTTCATGAAGAACAATAGAGCAGGATAGAAGGACAGAGGCCGGCAGGGATGAGGTTGTAGTTCAGACATGCTATTTTAGATGGAAGGTTGGTTGGGAAATGTCTCATGTATACAGAGACCTGAGGAAGTGAAGGGGTGAACCTCAAGGATGTCTTAGGGAGGTGTGTCCCAGGCTGGGGTCTTGAGGTAGGAGTATGTTTTTGGCTCAGGAGGTGAATGGTGAGGACAACAACCGTGGTTGAAGCAGAGTGAGAGTGAGAATGGTATTTTTCTCATTTCCAGTCGGCTGACCATCGCTTTCTTCATATTTGCTTTTTTCTCTTAAGGGTATCCCTGTCCTTTTGGTGGGCCAGAAGATTTTTTCTGCTCTGGTACCTACTCTTATTACAACTCTTCTCAAACTCTTGTTCAGCACTCTTAACTCCTCTAACTCTCAAAACAGTTATTTCTACTCATATCACTCCCTGCCTAGAAATCTTTGCTGGTGGTAAATATAAGCTTGGCTTATTAAAAATAAAAAAGTGTTTCCCCTAGGTTTAGCTTTATGTAGGTAAGGAAAATAATGAAAGAACTATTTTTTTCTAAAATAAAAATCTTTGCATATATTCAATTGATTATGGGCTAAATTGGCTCTTGTGAACTAACTTGGAAGCCTCATGTCATTTTATATACCATTTTCATGAGAAAAAATGAGTGATAAACAATTCATACATTTGAAGTCTAATTTATTGTTAAGTTGATGACTTTCTGTTTTGGAGTTAGCAGAGAAATGTTTGGTAGTTGGTGTGTAAGTTTTTGGAGAGTGGAAGATTTATTGGGGTGAATGTTATGTTTTGGTATATATATTTCTGACTTTACAGGAAAAAATGTTTTATTTTGGTCAATCTTGAAACGTTGTAGATTACTGTTCATAGGCTTTTGTAACGTGATTTTCTACAGTGTTATTCAGCTGACACTAACACACTTGTGCCCTTGAATTCTGTTCACACTAATGCTAATACTAATACTGGAGGGAGGATTGGTTCAAACAAAGTTTGGTGTTTTACCAAGGTCCTCCCTTGGCATTGACAGAAAAATATTCATAGTACTTTGGTATTTGGATGGAATTTTTACAAAGGCTAAGTTTTTATAGTTGACTTTTGCCAATTAGAAATTGTTTATTGCTAAGCTTATTCTCTGTTCCTTTTTGAATAAACACATAAGAAAATCATAGAGGGCTATTTTTCATTGTGAAATTGATAGTTTATTACATATTTTACAGAAATCATTCTAGTAAACGCCAGAAAAATAAATTTAGGATTAGCCATTCTATTAAAATAAAGTTTTATTTTCTTAATATCTGTTCTTAAAATCATATGTATTTGGTATGTGAGTAGATTATAGTAATGCAAGATTTCTGTATTGTTCTAAAATGACCTACGGAAAGAAGCTTTATGAGGTAATGGGAACATCATGGAGAAAATTATTGTAATTATAGTGAAACTACAAATAATAAATAAACCTTCTCCATCACTTAAAGGAACAAGTCCCAGCTTTTCAGTTAAGAACTGATAGTCTGTGGTCAGCTAACCTTTCTAGCACTAAAGACTATAATTGCTTGTTTCTTCCTCTGCTCATACTTATAATACTTCTGACACCAGATATGTGAGTTTTTCCCCCCCCCACACGACCAATTCTCCAACACCAGCTGGGTGTTCTACAATTCTGATACCCTCTACCTGGAGTTAGCATCAGACCCCACAGGCTAAATGCTCAGTCCCATGAGATTGCCCCTACCTTAGACACCAGTCACAAGTAGTGGGGCCCCAGGTTACCCACATTCTGTCTGACTTGGCTACAACAAATTGGGGTTCTCAAGACCCCCTCAAGTTTGATCATTTGCTATAAAGGCTCATAACTCAGGGAAACACTTACTTTTACTGGTTTATTATATAATAAAGTCTATGATAAAGTATGTACAGCCAGATGGAGAGGTGTATAGAACAAGGTCTGAAAGGGTCCCAAGCCAGGAGTTTCTGTTATGTGGAGTTGGGGTGCACCACCCTCCTAACATGTGGATATGTTCACCAACCTGGAAGCTCCCCAAACCTTGTATTTTAGGGATTTTTATGGAGGTTTCATCAGGTAGGCCTGATCGATTATTAACTTAACCTCCAGTCCTTATGTCTCCCTGGAGGATGGGAGGTAGGGCTCAAAGTTCCAAGCTTCTCATCATGGCTTAGTCTTTCTGATGACCAGTGGCCCATCCTGAAGCTATTTAGGAACCCCCCAGAGTCAGCTCCTTAGAGCAAAATATGTTCCTGTCAAGCTAGGAAATGCCAAGTGATATAGGAACTTTATGTCAGGAACTGTGTCAGAGACCAAATATTAGAACAAAAGGTTCTCCTAGTGTCTTATCTTGCTCTTTGAATGAATTGTTTATCCATGCATGATTTAATAACACAGCGCATTGGTAATTTGGAAAAAGGTTTCCTTCCAAATGTTGGAAGAAAGTCTACATTATAAAACAAATAGAAATTGTTAATATCACTCGATTTCACCAGAAACGCCTTTTAAGTATTGGGAAGATATCAAGCTCATAGTGGTAGAAACAAGTTTTCTGAAGTTTCCATTTTTGCTTGAAAATTCCATGCTAATCATTGGCAACAAATACTCTTCATTTGTTCTTCAAGTGACAGGCTCACTTTATTTTTCAGAAAATGTCTGCCAAATACTGATGTCTGAATAATCATAGTTTGTAGTTTGTCAGTTGTTCTTTCAAGTAAAAATAGTGCTCCATGAAAAAAAAATCAGTTCAGCTTGCAACTCAAGCAGTGTTCTAGTGTTTTTCTTTACCAACAGCATACTTTGGATATACAGCAGAAGTACTATGCATACTTTCTGTTTTGTCACATAGAATTAAAAGAACATGTAAAACAATGTTTGAGATTTAATAAAATTAGTTTCCTCATTTTATCAAGAATTTAAGAGACTGGCTTTTTTTTTTTTTGAATAATGGGTGTGCATAGTTGTAATATAATTAACTTGATACTACTGCCTTGATTTGTGCTAAGATGCTGTGGTTTCATGCACTGTTGTTTTGCATAATTACTGCAAATGTGACCCCAGTAGGAAAGGCAAATAACATCTTATTATTATCATGAGAGTATTTTTTATTTAAGGAACGCCTTCCTTCGTAGGGTCATTGGGGATCCCAAGGATCCATGGATTACACTTGGATACTGCTAGTGTAGAGGAAAGACCACTGGACTTAATAATTTGAAGACTTAAAGTTGAAGCCTGTGTACCATTCTTTATTCTTATACTATTAGACTTCATTTCTTGCAACTTCATTATCTCATTTATGAAATAGGGTTAAAAGCATCTTGCCTAGTTTTTTGCTTTTGTGTTGCTTGAGTTACGATTGCTAAATTATGAAAAGTTCTAAGTATAACTTGTTGCCATTTCTAGGTGAGTTCTGCTCTAGCCAGTTTGGTTTACTTGTCAGTCATGAAACAGTAAACACTCTAGATAGTTTCAAAGAAGAAATTTAATACAGGGAACTAGGTTCTTAAAAAAATCAGTGGAAGCAATGGAGGAAGGATCTCTAGCTCAGCTTTCTGAAATGACTCCTAGATTCTTGCAGGACTGGCCAGCCAGGGAAGCCATTCCGTCTGCCATAGTCAGGAAGATAGTGAATCAGGAGACTGCCTTTGGGACTACAGGGTTCAAGAGCGTACATAGCTCTATAGTTGCTGCTCAGGGAACAAGCAGCCAGGATTAGGTAACTGCCACTGAGCTGTGCCTGGGCATTGGAGTGCAGAGTCTGGTTACCACTTCTACTCTATCTCTTGACATACCTGAAGCTGTAAATTGGATACTGGATTGCTACTGTGGAACAGCCCACATTTCTTCAGTCATGCTGGAGAAAAACAGCCAAAAGCAGCAGGATAGTGGCTTCCCCCCTCAAGTCTGCCTTCCAAATCTTATGCTGATGCATCTGATTGGTGGAACCTAAATTTTATCCAGAACCATAACTGCAGGTGAATCAGGAAAATAGGCTTGTTTGTTTTAATCTTTTCAGCTTCTGTAGTTGTAGAAGGCACACAAGGAGAATGAGAGATTGGAGTCTGAGGGCTAATTGATCGTGTCCCCAAAACCTGTTTTTCTGCTTCTTTGTGATTTTCAGGTTATTTTCTTTACTTCCATTATTCTCTCTTTACTCACCCAAGTTCTAGTCATTATTTAATGATCATGATAGTTCTCATTTTTTATGAGGCCACTTCATGCCTCTCCAGTCCTAGCTTCTTTATCAATATTTCAGCTGGACTGAATGACTACACCCGGTGATATCCATCTACAGCTGTGGTTTGGTGGACTCGGAATTTGTAAACCAGAATTAGGAAACCTTTGGCCTGCTGACGTACGTATGCATGCTCCATCGTTTCACTTGCTCTATAACTCTGTTCCACATTTTACTTGACTTGAGTTTTTTGGACCTTACTTACTACATTTTTGTGAGGTTTTGTTATACTCTCTAAGAACATTAAAAAAATCTTCCGTGGCCAACTGTTATTTTTAATATTCTCATAAGCTGCTGTTTGGAGAAAAAAGTGTATATAACAATAGAAGTAGACTTTTGAAACTATCAATATACTTTATTTTTTATTAAGTGCAAAATATTTTTTTCTAGTAGTTATATATAACCCTGTAGCCAGATGGTAAAATGAAGACACTTTATCTCCCATCCCCAACCCTTTTGTTTCTCTCTTATTCTAAGATTACAAAGAAAAAAATTAATTTTAACATGTCTCGAATACAAATAAACAAAGTGATTATAAAACTTGTCCAGGATACCAACCAGCATAATCCCAACTATGCAAAGATAAGGTAGTAACAGCTATACTTCTTTCTCTTTCTCATCCCATTATTTTATAATATCCTACTACTAGTAACATGTTATGGTCTATCATTGTTTAAATGATAATAGGAGTATAATTGACATCTTTTGAGGTAAGGAAATAAATCGATGTATATTGGGAAATTGGATTAAAAATCAGTTTTTTTGAATGTGGTAATAGTTGTAGACTTTATTCTTTGGAAGAAGAACACTTACAGCATCTAGACTACTTTATTTTATTCTAACAAAAGAAAACCTGTCATTTACTTGCATATTTTTCTTTTTTGTGAAATGAAAACTTTTTTTAATTAAAAGGAATGCATAGAACATTAAATAGAAAGTGAAAGATCCTTATACTTCCTTCTCCCCATAACCCTCCTCATCGAAATTAACCACTGTTAACAGCTTCATACATTCATCCAGACTTTAAAAGTGTATATAAACATAGATATATATGGTCAATTAGTTTCTGAAACATAGTTTTTGAGAGCTCATTTAATTATTATACTTTAATAAATGTCTAGGTAGTATAGCCGACTGGAATGTGTGTGTATTTGGGTTGACTTCAGAAAGCATAAATATAAATGTTTAATTATGTTGGCTTCAGTTTTTGTTGTTAAAGAACCTGTTTTTAGCAGTCTTTCTGCTTATTAGCTTTTAATCAGAGACTTCATAGTAAATATTGAGATTCCTCTGTAATGAAAAATATTTATACTCTTAATTGCTTTAGGTATATTTTATAGAGAAGAACATTAAATTTCAAAGTATAACCAATTTAAAAAGTTTGCATTCTCTTCAAAGAGGCTCTTATACAGAATTAAGTTGGTGCTGACTTTGATTGGAAAGGGTATATTGGGTATAAAATCTCCATTATAAGAATTACCTTTCATTTTGTTTGACTTTTAATTTTGAGAAAGATAGTTTTGCTTTTCAGATGTGATTGATCTCACTGGAGATGATAAAGATGATCTTCAGAGAGCAATTGCCTTGAGTTTGGCGGAATCAAACAGGGCATTCAGGGAGACTGGAATAACTGATGAGGAGCAAGCCATTAGCAGGTAAAAATATAATTTGTATAAAGTAGATATAAATACTATTTATAATAGAAATAATAATTGACTTTAATTGGAAGAGGCACAAAGATATACTTTGCAATTCTAAATAAACTATTAATAAACTTAGTATTGTTTTTATATTTTATGTAACTCAGATTTTCTTATTCTAGATTCAACTGCATTTGAAACTTAGATTGTTTTTAGGATTTTGGAGCGGCATTGTGGGGCATTAAATTTAGGTATATATTTTAATATTTCTTTGATTTTTTTCTTTCTTCCCCTAATTCCTTTTGGATACATTGTCCAATTCAATTTATAGTCATTTATGGCCAGGGTCAACAAACTTTTTTCTGTAACGTGCCAGTGGTAAATATTTTAGGCTTTGTCAGCCATCTGGTTTCTGTTGCAGTTGCTCAACTCAAGTGTTGTAGTGTAAAAGCAGCCATCGATAATGCATAATTTAATGAGGGTGGCTGTCTTCCAGTAAATCTCGATTTACAAAAACAGAGGGCCAGCTGGATTTGGCCCATGGGCCATACTTTGCCAACTTCTGATCTATAATATGATAGTATATTTATAGGTTTTTTTTTTTTTTTTTTAAGAAATAAGCAAGATTCTAAGTTGTGTGATGGAATGCATTTTTTTTTTTGCGGTACGCGGGCCTCTCACTGTTGTGGCCTCTCCCATTGCGGAGCACAGGCTCCGGACGCGCAGGCTCAGCGGCCATGGCTCACGGGCCCAGCCGCTCCGCGGCATGTGGGATCTTCGCAGACCGGGGCACGAATCTGCGTCCCCTGCATCGGCAGGCGGACTCTCAACCACTGCGCCACCAGGGAAGCCCTGGAATGCATCTTTTGATTTAATTACCAAAACTTTTTAGTTTGAAAAAATTTGATCCACCAAAGGATTAAATAAGTTTGATTTAAAAAATAAAACTTTAAATTATAACTAAACATAATCTTCTAAACAACTCTTTGGAGCCAATGGTAAGTTTATCTTACTGAAGAAGAAATTTGTCTTTTAAGAGGTTAAATGATTTTCCAAAGATACACAGCTAAGATGGGTCTTATGACTCCAATGTTCTTTTCCCCTGTTAACAAGAGTTGTTTGGTAGCAGAATGTACCAGCTTTCTTAGATAATTTCCCTTGGCACAATATTAATAGTACATTTCTTTCTGAGTAATCCGAGATTACCGTAGGAGATGCCTCAAAATGCTATGTTTGGCAAAGGCACATAATTTTTTGTAGTAATACTTTTTAATGTCTTTGTTACTTTGGAAACTGCTTTGTATAATAAGATATCAAGATGGCAAGCCTTAATTAAAATTCATTATCCTCTTTAGTTGTGGCTAATATCATTTAATACCAGTAATTTTAAATGAAAACCAAAAGTACATGTGCTATTTTTAGACATTTTATTTAGGCTTATTTTTTGAAGGATTTGGAGAAATTATAAAGTTAGATTTTGTCTTATAAAAATGAATTGGAATGAAATATTTGTCTTGAATAATTATAAAATTTGAAAATACTTAAGCTTTATGAGAAATATTTTAAACATGAAATATATCAGTTGCAATTCATATTTAAGGGGAATGATAATCTAGTATGTGAAAAAGAGATTATAAAATAGAATATATACTATGATACAAATATTTTTAAATGTATATATATTGTTATATATATTAATTTATATTAGTACATAAATAGAAAAAAGTCTGGAGGATTATATACCAAGTAGTGTCAGTAGTTTTGTATCCTGTGTTTTCTAATTAAAATAACATAATTAGATAATCAGTAAAAATAAATAAATAAAAGTTAAGAAATTTAGATTATTCCTAATCTCTATTACGTACAATATATGTTATATATTCTTTAAGATACTGATTTTTGTCCAAATGGAAAAAAAAACTCTTTAAGTTAATGCACTTTTTTCCCTTGATCTTTTAATTTTAGTATACTCTTAAAATAGTAAATACTTTGCAAGTATTTTTATTGTAGATAGCATTGCAGAGAATTGCTATAGTGTAGTATAACAAAATTTTATGTAAAATTATACTCAGAAGTAAAAAAAATAATTTACTGTTGCAAAATGTAATTTTTTCCTTGATATACATAGATTTTATAATATATAGTTAACAAAAAAGTTAACTGCAACATACAGTAAATAAGCACATTTATAAATCATATTGTATTAGAAATAAGGGAATATGAGAATTCTAGTTAAGCATTTGACAAATATAACATTGCAGTGAGTTTTATTAAGGCTTAGACTCTAAATTCAAAAGGGAAAATGGTGAATTTTTTAAGGAAAACATTTATATATTATGCTTAAAAGTAAATTTATTTGTTCATTACCTAGTAAGTTCAGATGACAAAATCTTGCCAAGTAAAATCCTAGAATCATTTGACTATGGTTGTATTTCAGTATACATACTTTAATATGAATTCACACATTTGGAATACTGCACTATTGTGTACACCTAGATGAGATAAAACCTTTTTACATCTTACAATCTTGTGTTCAGGTACCCATAAATTTCATGGTAAAATTTCTTAAGTTGAACATTTTACAAGTGTACTTCTTAATATAATTACTTCTTAATGTCAGGATTGGATGCATTTATTATAATTATCTTAGTTATCACTGCACAGACAGGGAACAAGTAGAGTATGGATAGTAGAAATTTGTTAATAAACTGCATTGTGGCTAGTTTGTGTCTAGCATATTTGTTGTGAAAATGGCTTGCCTCATGAGATGACTTTGAATAAGTTGGGTAGAAGGTAGGGCTAGGTTCTAGTTAAAATTGTTACAAAGACCACACCTTCAACAGTTTCAGGAAACATGGTAGACTAAAACAGATATTCTAGTGGAAACAACCAGAATGTGTTGTTTCTGTTGGATGTAAAATATTTTAAGATCTCTTGAAAGTATTATAGAATTGTTAAGATAGTAAGGGCTATAATCAGACTAAATCAAAGTGAAAGGTGGAACCCAAAGAAGTAAGTTCGGAATGCTGAAAGTCACTTTTTGACATGATGACATTTGCTTGTGTGTATAAATTTGAATTTCAGTTTTGATATCCTTGTTGAATGTGGGAAAAAGAAGTTAAAGGCCATTGTCTATATTAGGTGGGAAGTTTTAATAAGAAATCATTCCCCTCGTAAAGTTATGTCAATGGATGACATATTCACAAATAAGGGTAAATCAGAACTATCCCCACCTCTGAAACCCCTATAATACTACAAAGACAGTTGCCTTAGCTATGAGGAGTGTTGTTGGAGAGGATGAGATTTGCTCCTGAGAAGTTATACCATGGTTGTACAGCTGAAATTTGTGTCACTTTAATGATTCAATAAATCTCTACTTGAAAAAGTACTGTGAAAATATCTTCTAGAAATGAAAATAAGAATTACTAAATTAAAAAAAAGGAAAAGAAAAAACAGAACACAGGTTTAATAGCAGATTAGAAATAGCTGAAGAATGTATTAGTAGACTGTAAGCTATATGAGAAGAAATTATCCAGTGTGTAACAGATAGCTAAAAAGTTAAATAATATGAAGAAAGGTTGAATGACACAGAGAATAAAATGAGTAGGTCTAACATACATTAATTGGTGTTACAGAAGAAGAGGAGGGAGGGAGTCAGAGGCAAAATTTAAAGTGATAAAAACAGAATTTTTTAGAAGTGAAGAGGTAACTTGTAATTTCATGAGCCAACAAATCCCAATCAGAAAAATGAAAAGAAACCCACACATGAATTCATTATAGTGACACTCCAGAATACATAAGACTGGGAAAATCTTAAAATTACTCAGAGGAAAAAGGTAGAATTATCCTAAAAATAGTACCAGTGAAAGTGACAAATGACACAAATTTACATAGCAGTTAGACACATGAAAATAATAAGTTCGACAAGTTAAAAGTGGACAAGTTGCCATGTTGGGTATGATGATAGATTATAGCAGTGGTGGTAATCTTTGTGGTGCAAGTTTGTTGAGTCACCTCATTGGAGAACAGCCACCACTATATATCCAACACAATGGCTAAAATGAAAAAGACTGACAATATCAAATGTTGGCAAGCATGTAGAGCAATTGGAAGTGTCATATATTGTTCGTAAGAATGTATAATGGTACAGCCACTTTGGAAAACTGGGAATTTCTAGTGTATTTCAACATATATTATGCTAGGACTTAGCATAGTCCACGTTTCCACTTCTAGGTATAGACCCTTGAGAAAGAAGCACATAGTGCCTTTATTGATAATAACTAAAAACTGTAAACAACCAAATATCTGTAAGAGCAGAATAGTTAACAGTGGTTGTATATTCACACAGTGGAATACTAAGCAATGTAATGGAAAACATTTTCCTGGTAATTTAAAAAATGTGGAGGAATCCACAAAGTAACATGTTGAGTGAAAGAAACTTGACACAAAAGAGTAACTGCTGTGTGATTCCATTTATGTGATGTTTAAGGACAAGCAGAACTAGTTTATTGTGGTAGAAGTCAGATTGGTGATTATCTGAGAATTAGAGAGACACTATTGATTGGGAAAGGGCATGACAGAATTTTGGGGAATAATAGAAATTTTCTATATCTTTGTCTGGGTGGTGGTTACATGCAGGGTGGTATTCATTGGTAAAAATTTCACTGAACTATACACTTAAGGTTTGTGTTTCTTATTATATGTAAATCACCTCAATAAAATACTCTTACCAAGAAAAGATGTATTTAGCCCTGTTGGTTGATAATCAATATAAAAAAGGTTATGTTTTTATGTATAAGAAAGAATGATAAGGAGAAAATTTTAAAAGCTACCATTTATAACACATAAAACTGTTAAAGACCAGGAATAAATCTAATAAGTGTGCAAGAACTTCTAAGAAGAAAATTATTAAATAACACTGAGACATATTAATAAATATGGAAATAATTGGAAATGTATTCTGTTTCACAAATTGGAAGACTGAATATTGTAAAACTGGTTAGTTCTCCTTAAATTAACTTATGGGTTTAGTGTGATCACAATCAAAATACCAATAGATTTTTTTTAAAGGAACTGTAGAAGATGAATACTCCCTTCGTCCCTCCCTTCCTCCCTCCCTCCCTTCCTTCCTCCTCTTCCTTCCTTCCTTCCATCTTCTTTTTTCTTTTCTTTTTAGTTGATCTGTATAGCTTAAATGATATGCATGTTTTCAAGTGAGTATGTTGCTTGCTTGGAATAGACTTAGATGATCCAAAGTGGAATATTTTCTATAATGCAGTTTAAATAACAATACAAAAGAAAACAAGTAAAAAAAAAAAGCCCTCAAAATCAGTACGATAAAATTCTACTAGGAACATGAACACTTACTGTAAGTAAGTGCTTTAAAGATTCATTCAATATAGTGTGTAGAAGGAAAAGAGACAGCAAAACATTTTGTCATCTTTTTATATTGTTGAATGCCATGGTCATGACTAGTGTTGAGAAGATAAGGTGATTGTAGTTGGGGTTGGTATTTGTGGCTTTTGGGCTTGCCTTTTTCAGTATGCTACATTTTGTTCTAAGCTATTTCTGAGCTCTGAGATTTGCAGTGTTATTTTTTTATTCTCTCTCTCTACTTGCAGCCTTAATATCTGAAATGTAGCTATTGGCATACTTTACACTTTAAAGCCTGGGTAGAGTCATTGGCTTTACTTTGTTTGGTGAGGCCAGGAAAGGAACCCTTATGAGGACTTGCCTTTATATGACGCTTATATTAATATGCCAGGACTGGACTATAGCAAAGGACAAGGGCTTGGGAATGGAGGGCTCATATTTGGGCTAGAGGTTGGGCTTTTGCCAAAAAAAAAAAAAAAAGAGAGAGATAGCAACATCTAATATTTTAATCTTCCATCTACTTCAAACACTTGTTTAGCCCCTGTTTTTTTTTTTTTGTTTTTTTTTTGTTTTTTTTTTGTGGTATGCGGGCCTCTCACTGTTGTGGCCTCTCCCATTGCGGAGCACAGGCTCCGGACGCGCAGGCTCAGCGGCCATGGCTCATGGGCCCAGCCGCTCTGTGGCATGTGGGATCTTCCCGGACCTGGGCACGAACCTGTGTCCCCTGCATCAGCAGGCGGACTCTCAACCACTGCGCCACCAGGGAAGCCCTAGCCCCTGTTTTTTGTTTTTGTTTTTTTAAAATCATGTACGCTCTAGGGATGAAACAAATCCATGTTTCTATCCTCTGGTTGCTGGTGGGAGAGACTGGTTGATTAATAATTTTGTGCAGTGTAATAAATGTATTTATAAAGTCTTTTAGGATCCAGGAGGAAGTGGTAGGAGGAAACCTAACTGGAGCATGTTGTAAGTCCTTGGTGATTAAAAAACTAAATGTGTTATAAGCTCTAAGTGAAGATCACAAAGTCATGGCATTCTTTAATCTACTATTTTTAGTACCATAATTCTACCATATTACCATATGTTTAAGGAATATTATAATAAATCTTCTTTAAAACTCATGCTTTTATTATAATGAATGATGATCTCTACCATATGACTGAATTGAGTTATATGAATATTTAATTATATACATTTAAGTATGTATACCCACCCACCAAAAATAAATGTGGTTTAGAAATGGATACTTCAAAAATTTTTATATCTTTAGGTCACTTTGAGAAACAGTGAACATGTATGTCTTAAGCTCTACTCAGTTATTACAGTTTGTACGTAATTTTACCTCTGTAAAAAGTTTTATGGGAATGCTGGAGAGATGGTATCTTCAGTTTATATCCTTGACTTTCTTTCCCTCCTCTTGTAACAAAAAGTGCAGGTAAGCTGCTTGGTCCTAGAAAGTACATTTGAGGCCATACATTCTCCCAAAAGTAGGCAAGGGAACTAAAAAGCTTATATTATCTTATCACATTAATGTTTTCATACAACGTGAAAATCAGATGTATTTTCTTGGTGGGAGGGGGCTGAAGAGGAGGGTGCCTGAACTGACTGTATCGAACCATTAAAAAAATACTTTCTGGTTTTTAGTTTTTAGTAATCTTAACTAGATCTGGAATTAGAAGAATGTCATTATCTCAGGGGAGTCTAGATTGTAGATTTGGGATGGGTTGTTGACACTTGTGGGGAACAGGAGACCTAGTTTTACTCAATATGGTCTTGAGGCTGAGTTTCATTTTGTTATTAACTTCATGTGACTTATTTTTTCAATTTTTAATATTTTTTTTAACCTCTTTATTGGTGTACATGTGACTTATTTTTAGACTTTAATTTTTGTAGACAGTACATTTTATAGAAATCAGGTCTTCTCAAGTTTTCCATGACTGTTGTCTGTGTGACCCGTTTCCTGGTCATTATGATACAAATGATCTGGTGTGTTGGCATTGAAAAGGGTTATTTCTAATTAGTATTTTATTATAATTAGAAGTTTAAAAATATGTAATGGTAGAGGGTCATCCACCTAGAAGATTTAGGAATGAGTGTAGTTCTCCTTGTTCTCCTTCACTTTTGATCAGTTTATGCTTTTGGAATATACTGTAGAATCCTCTTTTTTAATGGTTATTGTACATGCCCACTGGTGCTAATCAACTGCTTTATGCCTCTTCTGTCCCTTATATATGACCGCTGGTGCTAATTCTTCTTTCCTGTTTGTGTTATTGTTGCTACTTCACCCAGAACCCATTGCTTGTTTTTTAGTTCATTCATTTCTAATTACCAATGAGGAATAAGGTTCCTTTATTTATACTTCTGGATATACATATGTTACAAAAGGAGCAAACTTTTCAAATGAAAACATTCCCATTTATAAAAGTCAATAAATAATTAAATATACCTTGTTATATAAAATAGACTTTGGTGTTGTATTTACCTTTTGTATACCATGTGTTAACTTTTCTCTTTTGAAGTAGTCGCCTTGTACAAATTTAATTTTTCCAGTTGATTATTCTCATTCTTGTATTACATTATGTTGAATTGTACAACTTGAACAGTAGGAATTCTCTCAGGTTGGCTTTTTGACTTAACTCCCCCTTATGTTCTTTAAAACTTATTTCTGATAAGAGTGGGATGTTCTAGATAAATGCTGACTTTCTTATGCCCCAATTCATCTAATAAATACCTTCCAAGGAGTTCTACTACTTTTTAGTGGTCAATAGTTTAAGAGAAAAAGCTTGTATGGGCTGAGGTTGCATGGAGAGTTGATATTTAGGCAGAGTACTGCTGCTAATGTTGGACCACTCTTAAAAGTGTATACTGTTTATTTTTAAATATGTGAGTTTACTTTGATCTTTACATTGTAAGGTATCATGTTGTTTTATTTTTTAATTAATTAATTTATGGCTGCGTCGGGTGTTTGTTGCTACACACAGGCTTTCTCTAGTTGTGGCGAGCAGGGACCTTCGTTGTGGTGTGCGGGCTTCTCGTTGTGGTTGGTTTCTCTTGTTGTGGAGCATGGGCTCTAGGCGTGTGGGCTTCAGTAGTTGTGGCACACAGGCTCAGTAGTTGTGGCTCGCGGGCTTAGTTGCTCCGTGGCATGTGGGATCTTCCCAGACCAGGGCTTGAACCCGTGTCCCCTGCATTGGCAGGCGGATTCTTAACCACTGTGCCACCAGGGAAGTCCCTATCATGTTGTTTTCTGCTTTCTTTTTTTCAGTATGTGGTTTTACTGATTCCCAAAGAAGACTCTATCCTACATTCATATAAGTTATTTTAAGTAATACTAGTTTGGAATCTAATACATTGTATCTAATGTCATGTTGTAAGGTTAGAGACAAAAGAATAATTTACTTTTTCTGCATAATTAAGGAAGATAGCTATATTATTTTGACATTAATCTGATAGAGCAAAATCTTTAGGAGAAAAATAGTGTAGCATGAATGAGATCTTCTCAAGAAGCCAAAAACGTTGAAAAAACTTATTCTTGCTGAGGTTTTGTAATGAATACAGAATGCGTTAAGATATTTAGCTATTATTTATGCTTATTTAGAATAGTAAGTAACACATGTCTTGAGCAGGCAAAAATGCATGGTTAGTTTATATGTGAGGATTAGGGTTTTCCAGCATGTTGTTACATGTTTAAGAGCAAGAAGAACACCATTAAGCAAAGTAGCATTACTCTTAGCCATGTTTAGATATTTTAGATATATATTTTAGATATTGTGTAAGTGCATTTATTTTGAAGAGGTTAATCTTTTATTATTCTGATATGTAGATATTTATTTCAGTAGATTTCTCCCTAGGCAAACTTTTGGGTAAAGAAGTGAACACATAAATATTCTCTCCCTTTATTTAGCTCTTGTAGAATCATGGATCTCTAGAACTGAAAGGAACCCTAGAATTTACTTTACCCTTTTTATAATAGAAAAGGAAATTAATGGTCAGAGGAATAAAAGTACAGTTTTTTTCAATTTTTAGTTTTCTTGATTCAAAGTAATTCTTATAAAAATAGTCATTATGTTATATTGTAAATATGTATTTCAATACAGTGACTTTTCAGAAAACTTATCTAGGTACTGTATCCCTGGTACTAAGCCTCTAATTTGTTGAAATATAATTTAATATATTTCCTATTACATAATGGTGTCTTTTTGTGTTTGAAATTTCCTTTTTCTGAGAAAAATAGGCTGCATGCCTCTTGATGTGTTGGCATTGCCACGGCTATGTTCTTAAAACTAGCCTCCGCTTGAGTAAATTTAGTTTTAAATATTACTTCCCCAGATGGATTGTCTAGAGCTTAATCTATTAAAATCCTTAGTTTATAGTATGCTATTTTCTAGGGTACAGCACTAAATTAATACTGTACTTTTTTTCCCCATCATCTTCTTCCCATTGTTTTAGAGTTCTTGAAGCCAGCATAGCAGAAAATAAAGCATGTTTGAAGAGGACACCTACTGAAGTTTGGAGAGATTCTCGAAACCCTTATGATAGAAAAAGGCAGGACAAAGCTCCTGTTGGACTAAAGAATGTTGGCAATACTTGCTGGTTTAGTGCTGTTATTCAGGTAAGAGTCTTTATGCAGATCTTATTTGGTGGGCCTGACAGCAATGGAAAGTGGGTTGGGATTGTGTTTCTTTTACGCTGTATACTTTATATATAACTGCAGATCAGGTTTTAGTATGCCTTTCTGTCTACTAACCTAGTTTGGGGATTGCAGTATTCCGCACCCCACTTTGTTCCTCACTCCCAGTGTGGAGTTTTAATGATAGAACACTACCTAATACCTTATTCAGAATTAATTTTTCCTCCTTCCCATTTGTTGGGAATTGTCAGAGTGGAAAGAAAATATTTTTGTATATAAATCCCTGAAAATTTAGGGAAGGATGTAATCAAGGTATGAAACCAAAACTGTTTTTTTTTTGTGAGTCAGATCAGAATTATTTATATATAATGGAAAATATCATTCAAGAATTATAGTCATTTAAATACTATTTTTATGTAAGAGAGCATTTTATTTGAGGAGGGAACAGATTGACAAATAATTCTCAATACATATGTGAGAATGACGTAAAGAATAAATGTTGATAAATAAAGAATAACATATTTTCTTTCTAACTTGGAAAGGCCTTAATGAAATGTTTCTTGAGCTCCTTATTCTAAAATGAAAAATGTTTGTATGCATAGATATCCATCATCCTCTCAGTTTGGACTAATTTTCTTTTTTTTTTTTAAACTTTTATGTGATATGACTTTTGACATAAATCTTTACCATTCTCAGACATTGATAATGTTATCTGTCAAATTGTAAAACGTTAAATTAAAGTCTCCTTAAATAAAACAATCTATGAATAACATGCTCTTAATTTTAATTGCCATTTAGGAAAATTAATATTTGTGCTTATTTTCCTAATACAGCTGAATTGTAGCTTATTTATTATTTCTGATGTGTACTTTTTAAATCATTAGATGTATTCTAATTTACATTCTTTTACATTCAAAATATCTCTTCATTTTGTACTTTTCCAAAACTGTATACTGCGTAAACTTTCATATGATATTAATGCAACTCACAGGTTATTAAGTTCATTTCTACAAGGTTGTTAATTGTGTTCTCGAGGCGATTAACCAGTAGTTTTAACTTTTTTTCTACTTCCGTGTTATAATTTCCAACTCTTTTCTGCCTTTCTGGCAAATAATATTATATAATTTGATTTCCTTTGGTTTTCTGGATTTATGCCTCACTTTTTAATAAACTGTGGTATACGCTAGTTAATAATATGGTACGTTATTTGTTTTCCAGCCTATTAAAATGTTAAGGAATACCTGGATTAGCATAAATTTGTGATGATACTTTTGTTCTTGGCCTTGAGTATGCATTAATTGTTCACTTACATGCCAACAATATCTCAAACTTTGCTATCTTAATCTCTTAGATCTTCTTAATAGGCTATCTTGCTTTACTTGCACTGTTAGTAAGGGCTTTTTTGCATTTCATTGTTCAATCTAAATTTCATAATTTAGTCATCATTTTAAAATATGAAGCACAGTTTTAAGGCTCTGATCTGAGTGTTTATGAGTATGCTTTGCAGCCTGTATTTGGACAAGTAGATGCTACCTTTACACTATTACAGCCAGTAAATGAGGCTCATTGATTAGCTGTTTCTCTTAGAAAACTATAAGAAGTAAGAAAGTGCTTCTAAAGAATCAATAGTTTAGTTAGAATAAACACCTAGGAGAAGTAACCGCTAACCTTGAAAAATTTGGATTATAATAAAGTAATAAGATACTGACTTGGGGATGTGGAAAAACATTAAGCTTCAGAGTTCAGAAAATTGTGGGTGGGAAGAAAAATTTATCTGGAGATAACTTCGTTTTGTTTTTGAATGTAATTTTAAAGTCTCTTAACTCATTTTAAGTACCTTTTACTTTTCATTTCTAGTAATTGAAATATTTTATTTTTTCATTTCTTGACATTTGCTTAATTTCACAGACATCTGAAATATAACAGTTTATCATCATAAATGGAACTTTTCACTTATGAAAGAAAATTTGGGTAGGAAATCTGTATTAGTGTTGGAAGTTTTTAAATTGTATTTTCCAAAGCAAGGTGGAACTTGTTCAGGCTGTGACATAAATGTACTGTGAAGTTTCAATTACAAACTTTTCTCAGGGATGGAATTTATTATACTTAGTTGGCAAGACTAGTATGAAACAACAGGGAATTCTTCTCTTTGTAAGTATTTCTACCAATTATAGTAGTTTACTGGGATTATAAATCTCTAACTTCAGAGTAGGTAATGAGTATAGGCTACAGAAGGCACAGCTTTGTTATATTTGTTCCTTTAGGTACTGAGACCTAAGTATTTTGGAAGAAAAGGGGAACAGAATATCAGAAAGAGACTGTAAGCAAGGAGAAGGTTGTACAGAGAATGGCTTACATAATCTTTTGGATGCTAATAATATTAGCCTGACTGTCTTTAGATTGGGTATCAACCAGTTATCTAGTCAGGACTATTTTCATCCTGTTCAAAAGGAACTTTTATGTAGAAAGTACTAATTGGGGCTGCTTTTTCCACTAGGGTGTCAGTGAATTAGGTAGTTACTTATAGGAATATGTTCTCCTCTTTCTCTGGTTTGGGGTGTTAAGTTCAAGTAATCCATGGATTCTCATGATAAACCTTAGCACCATTCCCATTTGGATGCCTCTGAGATGCTCAGAAGTAAGGTGCTCATACTTCTCAGTTTGCCTGGTACAGTCCCAGTTTACTCACATTGTAGATTTATCAGCACCTATTAATTAGTCTTGAAGCCCTTTTTCATACTCAGAAGGGTTATGGGTTGGATGGTAAAGTATATGGTCACCTTATGCATAAATTATGAAACTCTAAGTTGACTAAAATACATGCATCCTGAGGGCAGAGAGCACATAATCTAGGTTACTGTTCTGTACCAGTGTATAGTAGAGTGTCTGACACGTTGGAGGAGCCCTTTAAGTAATTACTGAGTTAGTAAATGAATGAACGGTAAAGGAGCATATATTACTTATGGTGGAATTGAAGACTTAAGATGCTTCTACCACTCTAATGTATTAAAAGTATGGTATTGAAAAGGTGCTGCAAGTTTTCAAAACATTTCAGGATATCATTTAACGTGTTTTTCATAGCACTTGCTTTTGTGTCTAATTTTCATCAAAGAACATGAGTACATAGTTCAAAGAGAAAACCAAAAATCCCATAGCAATAAAAGCCTTGTGAAAAATAACAGCCCTCTGCTCCAAACCACCCTGCCTGAGAAGCATAGTCCTGCTTCTTAAAGGCATCTACAACCAATTCTGTTTCTCTAGCTATCTTTGTTTTTCTAAATGACATGGCTTTCTGCAGAGATAGATGAGGATTTAGCTCTTTTCATTTCACCTACCTAGAATTGCCTTTCCTTTCATCTCCCAACATAGTTATATCACCAGTTAAAAATAGTCAGTAGTCAGTGTTTACATTTTCTTTGACTTTGTAGACATTATAGTGGTTTACTAAGACTACCCCTCTGTAATTCTTTGTTTTCCTGGAGTTGTCAGTTGCCACCTTTTCTTCTTTCTGTTTTCTGTATACTTATTTATCCTTAAAAATTTCCAGCTGCTTCAACCTCTCTTTTGAGGTATTATCCATAGTGTGTTTCATATACTCAAACATCTCAAACATGTTAACTCTTTTCTTTTCTTTTTTTTTTTGGTGAGGGGAATCCTTTACAATATGAGATTTCTGTGCCTCAAATCCAGACTGGATCCTGATTTTTTTGTGGTTTAAGCATGGTTGCTAACTTTCCAAAAGCAGGTCTAGAGAAAGGGAATTGGGGAAGGGACAGTTGGGGGTCAATTGGCAGGCTTTTACTTAACCCTATTTGTAGCCCTGAATCTCATCCTACCCTGAAATACACTGTGACTGATTTTTATGAACCTGAGTCAGTTAAATTATATTCAAAGTTTAAATTTTCCTGTATTCCACAGGAAGAGAGAGAGAGTACTTGTCTGATGCTTCTCAGTCTGGGAAGGACATAGGGCTTTAATTGCTCTGTATACAGACTTTCAGTTTTTAATCCTGCCAGTCTGTTTCTATCTCACATTGAAACTTATCTGATACCGTTTCATTTTTTAAAAAATCCACCAAGGAGAATTTATGTTGCTTTTCCTTAGTATTTTTCATTATAGACAGTTTATGTCTCCCTTTGCTCTCTTGTCATCACTCTTTGTTTTCCACAAATTATGTATTTAAACTCTCATCTTCCATTAGCTCTCTGAAATTAGCAAGAGTTTAACCAAACTCTACTTTAACAAATTTCAAAATTGACACATTAGCTTTGGACTGAATGAAAGGATACTTGTTTTCAATGTGTATGACTCACAAACACAATTTAGGCAGTAGTGACAATTACTCTTTCCCACCCCTTTTGAAGGCATGTGTTGACTAATAGTACTATGCCTGGTTTATGGTATAGATTGGTACTTAAAATAAATTTCTGTGATTTGTTGTGATAATCCACGGTCACAAATTCTACTTCGGGTAGTAACATATTAAGTTGTTTTCGAACATCTACCCGCTCATATTTTGCTGGAGTCCAAAACAAAACAAAAGAAAAATGAAATCAGCTTTTTGAAGGCATCATAAACCCTAAAGCAGTGAGGAATTTTGAGGCTACACTTTGACAGAACAAGAATTTCAGAGAGTAAGCTTCACATTTTGGGCTGATTTTATCTTTGAGGCAATTTCAGGAGTGACTACTGATTGGCTGGGGAGCTAAGCAAAGTTTCACACAGGCTTGGAGCCCTAGGAAACACCTCAGATTTTCAGTTAAATTCTAAAGGGCTACACCCTAGAATTAACTGAGAACTGAAAAATAGGCCAGGCTTTATAATTTGTGAATCCCAGCTTGAGATTTTCTCAGAATTGATTGGGTTAAGATGATCTAGGCTTGCAAGTAGTCCCAGTTTTGCTGCCTGCCAGAAGGAAATGTAAATTCTGTTAGAAGATACTATCATCTCGAACTTAGAATTTTCTCCAGTTTTTTTTTTTTTTTTTTTTGCGGTATGCGGGTCTCTCACTGTTGTGGCCTCTCCCGCTGCGGAGCACATGCTCCGGACGCGCAGGCTCAGCGGCCACGGCTCACAGGCGCAGCCACTCCGCTGCATGTGGGGTCTTCCCGGACCGGGACATGAACTCGCGTCCCCTGCATCGGCAGGTGCACTCTCAACTACTGTGCCACCAGGGAAGCCCCTTTTCTCCAGTTTTTTACATACAGTGTCTAGCACTCAAATCAGTCATAATTAGTTATATCAGAAAATAAGACATGTCCAAAAATTAAGAGAAAATAATGGATAATTAGAAATATACCTACAGGGAAAACTAAAAATCGAATTATTTGTTATGTAACTATTACTATGCTCAAGGAATTAGAAGCATGATTGAGAATTTTGATAGAAAACTAAAAACTATAAAAAGAACAAAATAGAATATTTTGTTCAAAACAAAATATTTCTAAAATAGAAAATTTAGAACTGAAAAATATGATAAATGAAGTTAAGATATCAGTGGAAGAGTTTAGCAGGCTACAGACACACTGAAGAGAGAATTAGTCAACTGGACAGTTTGTGGAACATTTTCACACTAAAGCCATGAGATACAGATGAGAGCATATAAGAGATATTTTGGACATGGTGTAAATTGTACTAACACAATTTATTTTTGGTTCCAGAGGGAAACTAAAAGGGAAAGAGGATAAAAACAATATTTGAAGAGATGACAAAGAATATTCCAAGCTTGATGAAAGAGATGAAGCCACAGATTAGGGAAGCAATAGGAACCAGGTAGTATGAACGTAAAGAATACTACACCAAGGCACATCATAGTAAAAGAGAGAAACACTCTAGACAGAGAAAATAGTAAAAGTAGCCAGATAGAAAAGGTGTATCGCCTCTATGAAGGAGCAAAAATAAGACTAATGGTTGACTTCTCAACAGAAGTGCTATCTTTAAAGTTCTGGGAAAAATTAACTGGCTGTCTAGAATTCTATAACTAGCAAAAATCTTTAAAAAATGAAAAAAGCCCCCACAATTTTCAGTTTAGCAGAAGCTGAAATACTTTTTTACCAGGAGACCCACACCAAAGGAAATTCTAAAGGGTGTTCAGGAAGAAGAAAAAAGTTTTCCAGTGGGAGCTCAGAGCATAGAAGTGGGATTGAGATTCTCCAGATTTGTCAATATTCTCTTTCCTATTTAAATTCCTTTTAAGAACAGTCTGTACTTTGTCCCCCTTACTTTTATCCCATTTCTTCAGGACTCATTGCTGCTATTCTGCCATTCTACCATTCTACTGGAAAGGTGACTTCCCAATTGACAAGATTATTTTCTTGCCCTTACCTTACTAGAATGTGGCAACCTTCAACCTTTGCTAATTTTGTCCTTCATGAAATTTGCCAGTGATTCTTGGATGTACTCCAGAATCTTCTATGGTACTTTATATCTTTGTTGAGAGGTTCCTGACATAGGAATTTTTAAAGCTCTGCAGTTATTCTGATACACAACTATGTTTGAAAGCTTTTCTACTCCTTTTTCTTCTGTGATCTCATACTCCACATTTCCTTTACTATTTTTATTTTGTCTTTCTTATAGCTCTTTTTCCTCTGGCTTTTAAATGCTGCTTCCTTAAGTTTCTGATTTTGGTCTGTTATTGTACTTATTATTTCTGACTTACAACATCTGCTCTCATTGTTTTAACTTGCAATAACAAGATAGTACAAGGGCAGAGACTTGATATATTTTATTCTCTGCTGCCTGTCTTCCTTGTGTCTGGCATGTAGTAGGTGCTCCATAAATATTTGTTGAATGAATGAATAAATAAATGAATATGTTCATATTGTTTAATTAAAAAATACTTCAGATCACAATTATCAGTTTTATGGTTTTACCTTTCATATTTACGTCTTTAATCCACATCTATATCTATATATGACTATTTATATATAGTGGACCATTTTTCCCAACACCCAGTACTAAACAAAATCTTGTTTTCTTATGGATTTGTGGTGCTATTTTTATTTTCTAGCAAGTTGGCTAACCCATCTTTTACTAAGATTTAATACATTATAACCTCCAGTGCAATGATTTTCAAACTTTATAAACTGTGACTCACAGAAAGGAATACGTTTTACATTGTAAAACACTTTACACATACATACGTATGTAAAAACATCACCAGTGAAAATTTTACAAATGATACTCTGGTGAATTGACTGTTTATGACATGTTCTGATATTTTCCATTATATTTTATTTCAGTTTTTAAAATTAATGTTTATCATGATGACATTAATGGGTTACAAGCTATAGCTTAAAAACATAGCTGCAGGAAGCTTTTTCATGAGCATCTTTCACATGCTTTCATTATGCTCTACATGATCAATATTACTGTATTTTCGAGTAACACTGCTATTGTTATAATTAAATATCTGTCTCCTTTCTAGGTTGTGTGTCTCCTTGACCATTAGCGATAATACGTAATTTCTTTGTGTCTCTATCACCTAGCATCTGGCCCATAAATTTATTTGTACTGTATTTTTGTAGAATTGATACCTCTAGAAAACTCATACTGAACATAACATGTCTAAAAAGTTCTCAACTTTGCATTTGTGTAGATTTTATTTTGAGGAAACTGCTTAGGCACATAGTAACATAAAGAAAGGAAACTTTTAATAATATATATTATGTTTTTTTGAGTTGTCCACGTATAATTTTCTCCTTTGCAGTACCATAAATATTGTTAATGATCAAGAATAATATGTCAAAATAAAAGAAATGTGACTTTTTCTCAGGGAGAAAATAGGCCTTCTTGTGCTAGTGGGAAATATTCTGTATATAAAATAAATCTTTCAGGCCAGTCATATTTTTATAGTTCTGTTAATAGAATTTTCCCTTCGGTTATCTTAAATTGTTGTTCTTTTTCAGTCATTATTCAATCTATTGGAATTTAGAAGACTAGTTCTGAATTACAAGCCTCCATCAAATGTTCAAGATTTACCCCGAAACCAAAAGGTAAAATTTTGAAAATTTTCATAATTTTTTTTTTTTTTTGCGGTATGCGGGCCTCTCACTGTTGTGGCCTCTCCCATTGTGGAACACAGGCTCCGGACGCGCAGGCTCAGCGGCCATGGTTCACGGGCCAAGTCGCTCTGCGGCATGTGGGATCTTCCCAGACCAGGGCACGAACCCGTGTCCCCTGCATTGGCAGGCAGACTCTCAACCACTGCACCACCAGGGAAGCCCTATGAAAAATTTTTAAGCAGAGTATATATGGTCTTCATATTCTTTTATCTGTGCTTGCTTTTGGGAAATTTGCCAAATCAAATCTGAAATAGTGTCAAATTTGAATGTGAACCTATTAATCTCAGCTACAACAGTAACTTCCTATTCTTGGTTAGTATATTGTAATTATGAATTTTTCTTCACCTGTGTGTCAGTAATAGGCCAATTTTTTTGTTTCACTTTAGTAATTTCTTTTTTCTTTTTTTTGGGTGTCAAATTTCAGTAAATTTTATAGGTTACCATTTACAATTCAAGGCCTTTACTCAGTTGCCTCCTGAAAAATTGTGTGGAAATCAAAAATTTATCAGTTATTTCTGTAGCTGAGCTCTTTAAAAGGTTAGTTTTGCACTTGTTGTCTTTGCAGTGCGAATCTGTAACTTCTAATATTGTTAGGCAATATAATGTGACAGAGAGCACAGGCATTAGGACCATATTTCCTGGGTTCTGGCTGTGGACCTGCTTGGTCTAGTTACTGCTCATTTTCCTTATCTGAAAAGCATAAATAATAACAGCAGTTATTTTATAGAGTTGCTGTGAGAATTAAATGAGATAAAACACATAAAGGACTTAGAAGTACCTGGTACATAGTAAGTACTAGGTGTCAGCTATTGCTAGTTATTGTACTGTTCATATTAGCTTTTCAAAAGATAGGACTGATTTGCACGCAGAAATTCATACTTAATGAAAAAAATTAATTATGGAGTTGATATCCTTGAGTGTAAGACTTCAGTGATCTTGTCATAAAGAAACTGTAGCCCTAAAGGGGACTGGTTGCAAAGACAAAGAAGTTATAGGTTTCAGTAAAGTGTTGAACTTCGTGTGACCTATTGTTAATAGTAATAATACATTATTAAATTATGTTTTCCTTTTAGTATCTAATTTTGAAAACTGCTTTTCCTGCAAACACATGAAACATTTATAATGCTAGCTAGTGGGAATATAATTTGATTTATAACCAGCTTTTCAGGCCGTAATCTTTGGCCATAGAGTATCAGACTGATAAGCCATTTTCAAAAGGGAAGCAAGATCACCTGACCAACTACTCATACTTCCAGAGAAATTAAACAGACGCCTTTAAGTCATTACAGTTTTTACATGAAACTTTTTGGACTGTTGCCTCCCTCTGTCACAATTTGGTTAGTTTGTTGTTCTGATGTCTTGGTTGAAGTATATTTATAATTCATATGATTATTTAGAATTATTACTTGCAATTTGAAAGATATCTAGATAATCCCCCTAGTACTTGGAAATTATTTACACCTCTAAATAATCCCAGGAACAAAGAACAAGTCAAAGAAGAAATTTCAGGGTATTCTGAACTGAATAAAAAGTAAAACATGATGTATCAAAATTAGAGGGATTTAGCTAAAACAGTGGTTAGTGGAAAATACATGAACTAAATGCCTTATTAGAAAATAAGAATTGTTTCAAATTAATGGCATCAGATTGCATCAAGAAATTAGGGGGGAAAAGCTTGTTAATTTGAAAGCAGAAGAAAGGAAATAATTAAGACAAGTACATAAATCAATGAATTAGACATCAGGAAAACAGTAGAGAAAAATTAATGGAACCACAAGCTGCTTCTTAAGAAAGTTGGTAAAATTGATAACCTTCTAAGTAGACTGAGTAAGAAAAAAGAGAGAAGAAACAAATTACCAAAATAAAGAATGAAAGAGGGGCACATCACTGCATATTCTGTAGACAGTAAGAGAATGGTGGAATATTATACACAACAGGCAAATATTTAAAAAGCTAACAGCTATTGAAACTGATGAAAAGATAGATAACCAGAGTACCTCTATATTATATTAGAATTTTTAGTTAAGAACCTACCCACCAAAAAAAAAAAAAAAATCAATAGCAGCAAGGTTTATTGGTGAGTTATACCAAACATTGAATGAAGAAATAATAGCAATTCTCTACATGTTTTCCCAGAAAATTGAAAAAGAGATAAAACTTCCAAATTTACTCTATGAGACCAGCATTACGCTGAAACCAAAAGTAGAAAAATATATTTCAAGAAAAGAAAACTACAGACCAATATTCCTCATGAATAATAGAAGAAAAAATTGTCAGATTTTTGGCAAGTTGAATGCTGTAGTACATATAAAGGGTAATAATACCTCATTGGCAGGTGGAGTTTATCCAGGACTGAAAGATTGGTTTAGTGTTCAAAACTCAGTATAATTCATCAATTAACGTATTAGACAAGAAGAGCCACATGACTATCTCAGTAGATGAAGAAAAAGGATTTGAAGAAAGCTAATATATATTTATGGCAAAATCTCACAGAAACTAGGAATAGTAAAAAACTTTTTTATCCTGATAAAACTCATTTATGAGAAACTTACAACTAATTATAATACTTTCTGGTGTAAGACTGAACCCTTTTCCTCAAAGATCAGGAACAAACAAGATGTCCCTCACCACTTTTCTATTAAACATTAGACTGGAGTTCTTAACCAGTGCTGTAAGGTAAGAAAAAGAAATAAGCATGCAGATTGGAAAGGAAGAAACAAAGCTGTCTTTTCATTTATATGACTGTCTATTTAGAAAATCCTAAGTACTCAACTAAAAAAAAAAAGATGCTAGAATCAAGAAGTGAGTTCATTCAGCAGCATTACATGATACAAGGCAAACATACAAAAATCAACTGTATTTCTTAATACTAGCAACACACAATTGGGAATTTAAATTAAAAAGTACTTACGTAAGACAGCATAAAATATGGAATATTAGAGATCAAGTAGACAAAAGATATGGAAAACTACAAAACATTGCTGAGAGAAATTAAAGAAATAAAGAGATATACTATGTTCATGGATCAGGGGATTCAATTTTTTTAAGATATCAGTTGTTCCCACTTTAATCTATAGAATCAGTGCAATCCAGTTATAATCCCAGCAGGCATTTTCATAGGAATTGACAAATTGATTGTAAAATCTATATGCAAAATCAAGGGATGTGGAATAGCCATAGCAGTTTTAAAGAGAAAGGCAGTGTTGGAGGAATTAATTTTTTGGCTAATGATCAAGACACTGTGTTATTGGTGAAAAGATAGTCATATAGATCAGTAGAACAGAATATAGAGTCCAGAAATAGAACAACACATATAGGGGTAATTGGTTTTAATCAGAGTTGCCAAAACAATTCAATGGTCAAAGGAAAATCTTTTAAACCAATGATGTCTTAGACAGAAAAATACTTTCCAACCTTTACAGGACACTATTTATGAAAAAAAAAAAATCACAATGAACTATAGACCTAAAACAAAGAACTAAAACTATAAAAATTCTTGAGGAAAACATAGAAAATTTTAGGGTTCTGGATTAAGAGAAGATTTCTTAAGAAGGACAATAAATAGGCACAAATCATACAAGAAAAAAATTGATATTTTCATCAAAATGAAAAGCTTGTCTTTGAAAAATTCATACAAAATGAAAAGGCAAGCCACAGATTGGGAGAAAATATTAGCAAAACATATATCACACAAAGGAATTGTATCTAAAATATGTACAGAACTTTTACATCTCAATAGTAAGACAAGTAACCTATTACTATATTGGGAAAAATATCTTAACAGATTACAACACCAAAGAAGATACCCAGATTGTAAATAACTACATGAAATGATGCTTAATGTTACTAGTCATTAGGCCAAATGCAAATTAAAATGAGGGGTGCCACTAGAAGAACTAAAGTTAAAAAATATAGCCCATATCCAGGTGTTTTAGAATGTGGACCTAGAACTCTCATTACACTGCCAGTGAGAATACAAAGTAGTTTAATGCCTTTGGAAAACAGTTTGTTTGTTTCTTAAAAACATCTACCATACAGCCTTGCCATTTCCCTTCAGTTCTTTACTCAAGAGGAATGAAACCATATGTCCACACAGAGCCACATCCAATAATATCCACTGCAGCTGGAACAGGTTAATGGATAGATAAGTTGTGGTCTGTCCGCACAATGGAATCCCACTCAGCAATAAAGTGGAATTAATTATTAATGTACATAAACATATGGATGAAGTTCAAAATAATTATGCCGATTGCAGGAAACCATTGACTAAAATGAGTGCATAGAATATGATATGATTTATATAAATTTCTAGAAAGTGTAAAGTAACCATGGTCACCTGGGAATGATTAGGGAGGGGAGTGAGGGATGAAGAAAGTTTTGGGGTGATGGACAGGTATGTTATTGATTGTGGTGATACATTCATGGATGTATACATATGTGAAGCTTGTAAAATTGTACACTTTCTAATGTACAGTATATTGTACATCAGTTATATCTTGATAAATCTGTTTTAAAAAAGATAAAGAATTGTGTTTGAATAATTTCTAGATGTGGTGGTATTTTCATAATTTATGCAGTGGCTAGTCTTAACAGCAACCACTCATTTTGCCTTTTGAAATTCAAGATGTTCTAGCCACAGGAATTGGCTGAGAGCAAAAAATGTTTTATTAAAGTATTTAACTTTTCACATGTGCATCTCAGCAGAATTTCACTTGATTTCAAAAGTCATTTATTTCATTCTTGTCACTTGGCAAGGAATGTCTCAAAAAACTGCCTTGCCTTAGGTACAGTGATAAATGAAGAAATTGATCACAAGAAATTAAGGAGATTTCTGAAAATTATTTTATGGATTAAAATTTTTAACATTTACACTCTTGAAACCTATTTATATAGGGCACTTGTTGGGGAATAGTAAGTACCACAGAAAAATCATGGATTAATTTTTTATCTCATTTAAAACTTTTGCATTTCATCTTTATTATCAATGATGGAATTTGTTATGCTTAAATAAAATCCATGTTTTCTATAACTTAGCGTTTTTATGTTAGACTTTATGTACTTTCTGATTGCTGTAATGGGTGTGTAGTTTTTAGATCAAATAAATATTTGGAATCAATTTTATTCCTTTACACCTGTTTCTTAGGACTGCTCTTTAATGTATTGTGGGAGCAACTGTTTCTTTATTAATTGATTATATTATTCTGGGTAACAACTGTACACACACAGACACACTGCTACAAAACTATGCAAACTTGGAAAATTTTTCTAGTATTTAAATAGTATATGTAAGCTTTATCTGTTAAAATTGTTATTTCAGGAGCTAACCATAGTAAGAACTGCCTGTCTGATTTGTTACCATAATGTATTTCACTAAGACATGTGAATTACATTCTTATAAAAAGTTTTCTTCTTATTTTAAAATAAATTGTTTGTGATTGATAATATTGGGTTGTTTTTGTTCCTTATGGAAGAAGAAAAACAATAGTGAGTTTTCAAAGGAACACTAGAATGGATACATTAGTCTAATATTAGGATCTAGTCTAATTACTTATTAGACTAATGTGTCTGATAATTAGGATTTTCACATAACAGTGGCAGTAGTGATTCATTACTGAATGAAAAACATTAATTTCAGTAGATGTGGAGTTTGAAGAGATCATTGACTTGGAGGGGCCTGGGAAGGCTTCATGGAGGAGGGGGATTTTTGCTTAAATGGGTTTATTGAGCATAAAGTACTTAAGTAGTGCCTGGCACGTGGTTAGCACTCATTGAATATTGGCTCTTGTTATTGCTGTCCTCAGCAGCAGCTGGGCTTTGCTGAATGGAAAGGATTGTAATAAACAAACTTAAATGAGGATATTCTTGGCTGGGTAATGACATGATTTACTGTGAATATGTGGCATTTATTCTAAAATTGTGAGCTTAGTCTAGGTCCTCTGCTCTTTCCATGTTTGACTCCTTCTTTCAGTCTCCTAGATGACAAGATCACTCTTCTTTTTTTTATGATAATAGGAGTGCTAGATTCATCCCTAATCTATATTAGTCAAATTTTTGGTTAATTTTAAAATGAGTATCTCTTTACCAGTAAAGATTTTAATCTTCACTTAAGGATTTTTTCTTTTTTTTTCAATAGGAGCATCGGAATTTGCCTTTTATGCGTGAGCTTCGGTATCTATTTGCACTTCTTGTTGGTACTAAAAGGAAATATGTTGATCCATCAAGAGCAGTTGAAATTCTTAAGGATGCTTTCAAATCAAATGACTCCCAGCAGGTAGCTTTGTTGTGCTTACTAGTTTATTAACTTTTTTATTTAATCTGATCTTTTCTTAAGCATTTTTTTTCAAAGGTAAATGACAAAGATGTTGTCATTTATCTTTATACAAATAAGCTGGAGCCACTTGAAACACTGTTTATTTGGAAGATTTACTTTTACATTAAGAAATAGTGATAATCTTGAAAGTATATGATAAATGAAGCTGTAATTTATATTATAATTAAAATTACTAAGTGAAAGCAGTAGGTAAAATTCAGAATGTTCACAAATTTTTAATTAAAAATCTTCACCAAGGTGTGATAACCCAGTGTCAGTATAGTATACACGCTTTTGATATGCCTCTTTTTGCTGGCAGAAAGTAGTTTTCCGTAATTACTCAGAAAAGGTTTCTGAATGACATTAACTTTGTTATTTTATTTTTCTTTTATTGCTCTTTTATTTCCCAATCTTTATGTAGTGCTGTTTGGTTGCTTTTTATCAATTTTTTAGAAAGAATATTGGGAATTTTCCTATAAAAATAGAAAATGTCTATAAACAAACCAACATTTTCACATATAATGTGAGAAGTCAGAGAAATTAAAGAAGGAAAGTGGAAGAGAAGGAAAGAAAGTAACAGAGAATAATAGCAACAGTGTTGGAAAAGATGACAGTGACATAATGGGCAAAAAATAAAGACGATACTTGAGATTTTAAAAATATGCTGCGTTTGCAGTGTAGGTGTTGTAGTACTTGGATATATATCTGTTACGTGGATGTGTGGAGAGCTGAAAGATGTCTGATTTTGCCACTGCCTTCCCTGTGCTTTTTTTTTAAAATTCACTTTTTATGGCAAAGATAAATGAACAAAAAGGGTGGTCACATCAGAATTTGCTTATATTTGTTGTTTTTCTCCCCCCTAACAATTTCTTCTAAAGAGTATTGGATAAGTAGAAAACCTTTTTGTTTCTTGTCAGATATAACCTTGCAGGGTAAGTAATGTTATAGAAAAGTATGGAAAGTCATTTTAAAGTCTTATATTAGTGTGCTAGGACAGCTGTAACAAATTACCACAATCCAAGTGATTTCAAGACGATAGAAAATGATTCTCTTATAGTTCTAGAAGCCAGAAGTTCAAAATAAAGGTGTTGGCAGGGCCGTGCTCCCTCCGGTGGCTCTCAAGGAGAATCCTTCCTGTTAAGGAAGTTGTCTTTATATGTTAATAAGTTTAGTTGTCTTTATATGGCTTTGGAGCAATTTATTTAAGCTTCCTAGACCTTAGTTTCAACATTTTAAAGGTAAATAGGTTGGCCCAGATGCTTTTCCAAAAACTTCTAGCTGTGAAAATGTATAATAGTAAGTTTGTTTTATATTTGGCACTATTTTGATAAAGGCAAATTGCTTACACTTATTTATCTGTCTTTGGGAAGTCATAGTAGGGTTGCTTTATCCCCCCAGCCCACCCCAGCCCACTCCACTCCCCATGCAGATTCTATACAAACCTGTTTGCTATGCTCCAGGTTGGAGTGTTGAAAGAATTTTATGGTAGTTGACAAGTACAACTGCCACTGCTTATTCCTGTTTATCTATGTCAGGTGATCTAGGACCGAAGGGATGGCAAAAGGTGAAGGTTGTGCTGGTTCTGATTGGAGAATCAGTTCGAAGTTCATGAGGTGGTAGACTTGATAGTTGAGGAGTCAGTGATTAATTAGGCTCAACCTATCCAAATTAACAGATATCTTAGTAAAATCGGATATGGCTTAAAAAGTTGTGCATTAACAGTTGAATTGAAAAAATGAATTGTTTAAAAACACATATTCCTTCTAAGACAGAAACCAGTAATAAATCTTTATATAATGAAGAACTCTTTGGTAATGTGGGTCCTTCATTTTATAAAGATTCATTAGAGAGCTCTTTGTGGGGAGGTAATAACTCTTTTTAAAAATCTTATTGATAAGTTTGAATTTATATATATATATATACACACACACACACACACACATATTTTTTTCCCTCCTAAGGTGAAACCCAGTTACATGATTATGAATATAATGCTTGTTTTTCTCAAATAATGATTTTATGCTCTGGTTAAGTTATAAATATTTCTTGCATTTGATGTGAAACATTTTAGATGATACCGTTGTGAGGAGTCAGTTAATTATACATTTGAAAAGACTGGCTGTAAGTTTTATGTTGCAGTATTTAGTGTTTTCATTGGTAGGCTCGAATATCAACAAGACTTTTTTTTCCCCCCACAGCAAGACGTGAGTGAGTTTACACACAAATTATTAGATTGGTTAGAAGATGCCTTCCAAATGAAAGCTGAAGAGGAGACGTAAGTTATTGTGAAATTTAGTGATGGAGATAAATTAGGAGATCGATAAATAACACTCTTTTTTTTTTTCTTACGTATTCAGTGTCAGCAGAGAAATAAGAATCTGAGATAAGTGTGTGGAAACCCAAATGTTATCTGTATTTTTGACAAACTCTTTGGAATTTATGGCCGCAAATGTTGGGTAGCTTTAGATGTCCAATATAAGGTCAGTCTAGTGAGAGATATCTAAGAAGTGATCTCTGAAAAAGCTAACCCCACATCAGTTCTTATTCCATGAAGTCATATTCCATGAAGAAGATGGGTCAGTGGTAGGGAAACATGCCAGGAGTAATAATTCTGATGAAATCTTTTTACATGGAATCGTGAGGACATTCATGATTTCTTCCATGTAAAGTTTCTTCTTAACATTCCCTGGGGCTTTTTACTTTGTGCCCATTTGGTTGAACCACTAAGACTCTGGTCATTTAAAATATATGGGCAGACCTCCTTAAGGGAAGAAGTTCACACACTTTCAGGGTGGTCCTACTCCCACTCTTCTGAGGCCACTCTCCTAACACCAAACATTGGTTCCTTTGTGCATCTTCCTGAAACATTGGTGGACCATTTAGGATTTGCCACCGCAGGTTCTGATATGATTCTACAAGATGCATTATGTAAATTAACACCTAGAATACAGGCAGAAATCCAAGGCTGAAAATTCTTTCCTTCTCTTTTTATCTATTTTTGTTCTTATTTGTTCTTCTTCCAGTTTTATTGAGATATAATTGACATAACAGCACTGTGTAAGTTTGAAGTATACAGCATAATTATTTGACTTACATACATCATAAAATGATTACCACAATAAGTTTAGTGAACATCCATCATCTCATATAGATACAAAATATAAGAAAAAAATATTTATTCCTTATGATGAGAACTCTTAGAATTTATTCTTACAAATTTCACATATAACATACAGCAGTGTTAATTGTATTAATCATTTCAGTACTTATTTATCTTATGACTGGAAGTTTGTACCTTTTGACCACCTTTATCATACAAAGATATTTGATTATTATTGACTATATTCCCCATGCTGTACATCCCTGTGACTCACTTATTTTGTAACTAGAAGTTTCTACCTCTTAATTTCCCTCACCTACTTCACTCATCCCCCGCCACCATCCACTTTCCTACTGGCAACCATCTGTTTGTTCTCTGTATCTATGACTCTGTTCTGTTTTATGTTTGTTCATTTGTTTTTTAGATTCCATATGTGAGTGAAATGATACAATATTTGTCTTCCTCTGTCTGACTTATTTCACTTAGCATAATACCCTCTAGGTCTATCCATGTTGTCACAAATGGCAAGGTTTCATTCTTTTTTTATGGCTGAATAATATTACATGGAATGAGTATATACACACATACACACACACACACACACACCCCCACACACCTTTATCCATTTATCTATCAGTGGGCACTTAGGTTGCATCTGTATCTTAGCTATTGTGAATAATGCTGCAGTGAACTTAAGGGTGCATATATCTTTTTGAATTAGTGTTTTTGTTTTCTTTGGATAAGTATCCAGAAGTGGAATTGCTGGATCATATATGGTAGTTCTGTTTTTAACTTTTTGACAGCCTCCATACTGTTTGGCATAGTGACTGCACCAATTTACATTACCACCAAGAATGCATGAGGGTTCCCTTTTCTCCACATTTTCACCAACGCTTGTTGTTTGCTGTCTTTCTTGTTTGTTTAGCCTCCATATGTTTGTGTTTTTTACATTTTTTTCCCTGTAGTTTATTTCTAATCTCATAGTGTTGTGGTCAGAAAAGATGCTTGATATGATTTCAATTTTCTTAAATTTACTGAGGCTTGATTTGTGACCCAACATGTGATCTATCCTGGAGAATGTTCCGTGTGCACTTGAGAAGAAAATGTAATCTGCTGTTTTCAGATGGAATGTCCTATAATATCAATTAAATCTATCTGGTCTATTGTGTCATTTAAGCTTGTGTTTCCTTATTAATTTTCTGTCTGGATGATCTGTCCATTGGTGTAAGTAACGTGTTAAAGTCCCCCACTATTATTGTGTTACTGTCGATTTCCTCTTTTATAGTTCTTAGCATTTGCCTTATGTATTGAGGTGCTCCTATGTTGGGTGCATATATATTTATTAATTGTTATACGTTCTTCTTGGATTGATCCCTTGATCATTATGTAATGTCCTTCCTTGTCTCTTGTAACATTCTTTATTTTAAAGTCTATTTTATCTGATATGAGTATTGCTACTCCAGCTTTCTTTTGGTTTCCATTTGCATGGAATATCTTTTTCCATCCCCTCACTTTCAGTCTGTATGTGTCCCTAGGTCTAAAGTGGGTCTTTTGTAGACAGCATATAGATGGGTCTTGTTTTTGTATCCATTCAGCAAGGCTGAGTCTTTTGGTTGGAGCATTTAATCCATTTCGATTTAAGGTAATTATCGATATGTATGTTCCTATTACCATTTTCTTAATTGTTTTGGGTTTGTTTTTGTAGGTCCTTTTCTTGTGTTTCCCACTTAGAGAAGTTCCTTTAGCATTTGTTGTAGAGGTGGTTTGGTGGTGCTGAATTCTCTTAGCTTTTGCTTGTCGGTAAAGCTTTTGATTTCTCCATTGAATCTGAATGAGATTGTTGCTGGGTAGACTAATCTTGGTTGTAGGTTCTTCCCTTTCATCACTTTAAATATGTCCTGCCACTCCCTTCTGGCTTGTAGAGCTTCTGCTGAGAAATGAGCTGTTAACCTTATGGGAGTTCCCTTTTATGTTATTTGTCGTTTTTTCCTTGTTGCTTTTAATAACTTTACTTTGTCTTTAATTTTTGTCAATTTGATTACTATGTGTCTCAGTGTGTTTCTCCTTGCGTTTATCCTGCCTGGGACTCTCTGTGCTTCATGGACTTGGGTGGATATTTCCTTTCCCATGTTAGGGAAGTTTTCAACTATAATCTCTTCAGATATTTTCTCGGGTCCTTTCTAGGTCTCTTCTCCTGCTGGGACCCCTATAATGCGAACGTTGTTGCATTTAATGTTGTCCCAGAGGTCTCTTAGGCTGTCTTCATTTCTTTTCATTCCTTCTCTTTATTCTGTTCCGCGGCAGTGAATTCCACCATTCTGTTTTCCACGTCACTTATCCGTTCTTCTGCCTCAGTTGTTCTGCTATTGATTCCTTCTAGTGTATTTTTCATTTCAGTCATTGTGTTCTTCATCTCTGTTTGTTTTTTCTTTAATTCTTCTAGGTCTTTGTTAAACATTTCTTGCATCTTCTCAATCTTTGCCTCCATTCTTTTTCTGAGGTCCTGGATCATCTTCACTATCATTATTCTCTATTCTTTTTCTGGAAGGTTGCCTATCTCCACTTCATTTAGTTGTTTTTCTGAGGTTTTATCTTGTTCCTTCATCTGGTACATAGTCCTCTGCCTTTTCATTTTGTCTGTCTTTCTGTGAATGTGGTTTTCGTTCCACAGGCTGGAAGATTGTAATTCTTCTTGCTTCTGCTGTCTGCCCTCTGGTGGCTGAGGCTATCTAAGAGGCTGTTGCAAGCTTCCTGCTGGGAGGGACTGGTGGTGGGTAGAGCTGGGTGTTGCTTTATTGTCTTTTTGATAATAGCCATTCTGACAGGTGTGAGGTGATATATCATTGTGGTTTTGATTTGCATTTCCCTGATGATTAGTGATGTTGAGCATCTTTTCATGTGCCTGTTGGCCATCTGTATGTCTTCTGAGAAAAGTCTCTATTCAGCTCCTATGCCCATTTTCTTAATTAGGATTTTTTTAATTTATATATATTGAATTATATGAGTTCTTTGTATATTTTGTATATTAACCCCTTATCAGACATATCATTTGCAGATATCTTCTCCCATTTAATAGGTTGCCTTTTCATTTTGATAATAGTTTCCTTTACTCTGCAGAAGCTTTTTAGTTTGATGTAGTCCCTTTTGTTTATTTTTGCTTTTGTTTCCTTTGTCTGAGGAGACATATCCAAAAAATTGTTGCTAAGATTGAAGCCGAAAAGCCTACTGCCTATGTTTTCTTCTAAGAGTTTCATGGTTTCAGGTAGTCATTAATACATTTTAAGTTTATTTTTGTATATGATGTAAGAAAGTGGTTTGATTTAATTCTTTTGCATGTAACTATCCAGTTTTCCCAACACCATTTACTGAAGAGGCTTTCTTTTCCCTATTGTATATTCTTGCCTCCTTTGTTATACATTAATTGAGCATATATGTGTGGGCTTATTTCTGGGCTCTCTGTTCTGTTCCATTTATCTACCTGTCTGTTTTTGTGCTGGTACTATACTCTTGATTTCCATAGCTTTGTAGTTGTATAGTTTGAAATGAGGAAGCATCATACCCTTGGTTTTAGCTAACAATTTTTTTACATATATCTATTCTTTTTCAGATTCTTTTCCCATATAGGTTATTACAGAGTATTGGTTAGAGTTCCCTGGGCTATACAGTAGGTCCTTGTTGATTATCTATTATATGTATAGTAGTGTGTATATGTTAATCACAACCTCCTAATTTATCCCTTCCCCTCCACCTTTCCCCTTTGATAGCCATAAGTTTGTTACCTATTTCTGTGAGCCTGTTTCTGTTTTTTAAAGTTCATTTGTATCATTTTTTTAGATTCTACATATAAGTGATATTGTATGATACTTGTCTTTGTCTGACTTACTTCACTTAGTATGATAATCTCTACTCCATCCATGTTGTTGCAGATGGCATTATTTCAGTATTTTTTTATGGCTGAGTAGTACTCCATTGTATATATGTACCACATGTTCTTTATCCATTCATCTGTCAGTGGATATTTAGGTTGCTTCCATGTCTTGGCTATTGTAAATAGTGCTGCATTGAACACTGGGGCGCATGTATCTTTTTGAAGTATGGTTTTCTCCGGATATATGCCCAGGAGTAGGGTTGCTGGATCATATGATAGCTCTATTTTTAGTTTTTTAAGGAACCTTCATACTGTTCTCCGTAGTGTCTGTACCACTTTATATTCCCACCAACAACATAGGAGGGTTCCCTTTTCTTCATGCCCTCTCCAGCATTTGTTGTTTGTAGACTGTTTGATGATGGCCATTCTGACCAGTGTGAGGTGATACCTCATTGTAGTTTTGACTTACATTTCTCTAATAATTAGCAATGTTGAGCATCTTTTCTTGTGTGTGTTGGTCATCTGTATGTTGTCTTTGGAGAAATGTCTATTTAGATCTGCCCATTTTTTTGATGGGGTTTTATTATTAATTTTGATAGTGAGCTGCATGAGCTGTCTCTATATTTTGGAGATTAATCTCTGGTTGGCTGCATCTTTTACAAATATTTTTTTCCATTCTGTTGGTTGTCTTGTCATTTTGTTTATGGTTTCCTTTGCTATGCAAAGGCTTTTAAATTTAATTAGGTTCCATTTGTTTATTTTTGTTTTTAACTTTCATTACTCTAGGAGATGGATCCAAAAAATATTGCTGTGATTTATGTCAAAGGGTGTTCTGCTTATGTTTCCCTCTAAGAGTTTTATAGTATCTGGTCTTACATTTAGGTCTTTAATCCATTTTGAGTTTATTTTTCTGTATGGTGTTAGCAAATGCTCTAATTTCATTCTTTTATATATAGCTGTGCAGTTTTCCCAGCACCACTTATTGAGGAGACTGTTTTTTCTCCATTGTATATTCTTGCCTCCTTTGTCATAGATTAATTGACTGTAGGTGCATGGTTTTATTTCTGGGCTTTCTATCCTGTTCCGTTGATCTGCAAGTCACTCTTTGTGCCATTACCATACTGTTTTCATTACTGTAGATAAAGTCAGGGAGGCTGATTCCTCCAGCTCAGTTTTTCTTTCTCAAAATTGCTTTCGGTATTTGGGGTCTTTTGTTTCCATACAAGTTTTAAGATTTTTTTGTTCTAGATCGGCAAAAAATGCCATTTGTAATTTGGTAGGGATTACATTGAATCTGTAGATTACCTTGGGTAGTATAGTCATTTTGACATTGTTGATTCTTCCAATCCAAGAACATGATATATCTTTCCATCTATTTGTATAATTCATCTTCGATTTCTTTCATCAGCAGCTTATAGTTTTCAGAGTTCAGGTCTTTTGCCTCCTTAGGTAGGTTTATTCCTAGGTAATTTATTCTTTTTGATGCGATGGCAAATGGGATTGTTTCCTTAATTTCTCTTTCAGATCTTTTGTTATTAGTTTATAGAAATGCAACAGATTTTTGTGTATTAATTTTGAATCCTGCAACTTTACCAGATTCATTGATGAGCTCTAGTAGTTTTCTGGTACCATCTTTAGGATCTTCTGTGTATAGTATCATGTCATCTGCAAACAGTGACAGTTTTATTTCTATTCCAATTTGGATTCCTTTTATTTCTTTTTCTTCTCTGATTACCATGGCTAGGCCTTCCAAAACTATGCAGAATAAAAGTGGCTAGAGTGGACATCCTAGTCTTATTCCTGATCTTAAAGGAAGTGCTTTCAGTTTTTCACCATTGAGTATGATGTTAGCTGTGGGGTTTGTCATACATGGCCTTTATTATGTTGAGGTAGGTTCCCTCTATGCCACTTTCTGGAGAGTGTTTATCATAAATGGGTGTTGAATTTTGATAAAAGTTTTTTCTGCATCTATTGAGATGATCGTATGGTTTTTAATCTTCAGTTTGTTAATGTGGTGTATCACACTGATTGATTTACAGAGATCGAAAAGTTCTTGCATCTCTGGGATAAATCCCACTTGATCAAGGTGTATAATCCTTTTAATGCGTTTTTGGATTCAGTTTGCTAGTAGTTTGTTGAGGATTTTTACATTATTCATTTTTACATCATGTTCATTAGTGATATCGGCCTTTAATTTTCTTTTTTTGTGGTATCTTTGGTATTACTATCAGGGTCATGGTGGCCTCATAGAATGAGTTTGGAGTGTTCCTTCCTCTGCAATTTTTGAAATAGTTTCAGAAGGATACTTGTTAACTAGTCACTAAATGGTTGATAGAATTCACCTGTGAAGCCATCTGGTCCTGGGCTTTTGTTTGTTGGAAGCTTTTATGTCACAGTTTCAATTTTAGTGCTTGTGATTGGTCTGTTCATATTTCCTATTTCTTCCTGGTTCAGTTTTGTGAGATTGTACCTTTCTAAGAATTTGTCCATTTCTTCTAAGTTGTCCATTTTATTGGTATATAATTGCTTATAGTAGTCTTCTATGCTCCTTTTTATTTCTGTGGTGTCAGTTGTAACTTCTCCTTTTTTTTTTTTTTTCTAATTTTATTGATTAGAGCCATCACCCTCTTTTTCTTCATGAGTCTGGCTAAAGGTTATCAATTTTGTTTGTCTTTTCAAAGAGCTAGGTTTTAGTTTCATTGATCTTTTTTATTGTTTTTTTCATCTCTATTTAATTTATTTCTGTTCTAATCTTTATGATTTCTTTCCTTCTGCTAGCTTTGAGTTTTGTTTGTTGTTCTTTCTCTAGTTGCTTTAGGTGTAAGGTTAGGTTGTTTAATTGGGATGTTTCTTTTTTCCTGAGGTAAGATTGTATTGCTATAAACTTTGCTCTTAGAACTGCTTTTGCTGTGTACTGTAGGTTTCAGATCATCATGTTTTCATTTTCATTCACCTCTAGGTATTTTTTGATTTCCTCTTTGACTTCTTCAGTGATCCATTGGTTATTTAGTAGCATATGGTTTAGCCTCCACGTGTTGGTGTTTTTTTAGTTTTTTCTCGTATCTGTTGTCCGATCTCATAGTGTCGTGGTCGGAAAAGATGCTTGATACGATTTCAGTCTCAAATTTATAGAGGCTTGCTTTATGGCTTATGATGTGATCTGTGCTGGAGTATGTTCCATGTTCACTTGAAAAGATTGTGTGTTCTGCTACTTTCAGATGGAATGCTCTATAAATATCAATTAAGTCTATGTGATTTAGTGTGTCATTTAAGGCCTGTGCTTCCTTATTGACTTTCTGTCTGGATGATCTGTCTATTGATGTAAGTGGGCTGTTAATGTTCTCCACTCTTATTGTTTTACTGTTGATTTCTCCTTTTATGGCTGTTAACATTTGCCTTCTATGTTGAGGTGCTCCTATGTTGGATGCATATGTATTTACAATTGTTTTCTCTTCTTGTATTTTTCCCTTGATTATTATGTAATGTCCTTCTTTGTCTCTTGTAACAGTCTTTATTTTAAAGTCTATTTTGTCTGATATGAATTTTGTGACTCCAGCTTTCTTTTGATTTCCATTTGTATGAAATACCTTTGTCCATCCCCTCACTTTCAGTCTGTATGTGTCCCTAGATCTGAAGTGGGTCTCTTGTAGACAGCATACATAAGGTTCCTGTTTTTGCTTTTGGTTGGAGCATTTAATCCATTTATGTTTAAGATCATTACTGATACATACTTACTGCCATTTTGTTAATTGTTTTGGGTTTGTTTTTGCAGGTCTTTTTTCTTCCCTTCCTATATTTTTCTCTTCTCTTGTGATTTAATGACTGTCTTTAGTGTTGTGTTTATATTGCTTTTTCTTTTTTGTGTGTGTATCTATTATAGATTTTTGGTTTGTGGTTACCGTGAAGTTTTGATATAGCAGTCCATATGTATATACAAGATTGTTTTAAGTTTCTGGTCTCTTAATTTCAAATGCATTTCCAGTATTCTATATTTGTACTCACCTCTTCTCACAGTTGCTGGTTTTGATACCATATTTATGTATGTATATTTTCCTGCCTTTACTGGTGAGCTTTCCCATTTGTAATTTTCTTGTTTCTAGTTGTGGCCTTTTCTTTTCTGCCTAGAGAAATCCCTTTAGCATTTGTTCTAAAGTAGGTTTGGTGTTGCTGAATTCTCTTAGCTTTTGCTGGTCTGTAAAGCCTTTGATTTCTCTTTTGAATCTGAACGAGAGCTTTGCTGGGTAGAGTATAAGAATATACTTGTAGGGTTTTTTCCCTTCATCACTTTAGATATATGTGTTAGTCCATTCTGGCCTGCAGAGTTTCTGCTAAAAAATCAACTGATAACCTTATAGGGATTCCCTTGTATGTTATTTGTTGCTTTTCCCTTGATGCTTTTAATATTTTCTCTTTGTCTTTACCTTTTGTCAATTTGATTAATATGTGTCTTGGTGTGTTCCTCCTTGGGTTTATCCTGTATGGCATTCTCTGTGCTTCCTGGACTTGGGTGACTGTTTCCTTTCCCATATTAGGTAAGTTTTCAGCTATTATCTTTTCAAATGTTTTCTCAGGCCCTTTCCTCTCCTTATGGGACCTCTATAATACGAATGTTCGTGCATTTAATGTTGTCCCAGAGATCTCTTAAACTGTCCTCATTTCTTTTATTCTTTTTTCATTATTCTGTTCCACAGCAGTGATTTTCACCATTCTGTCTTCCAGTTCACTTATCCATCCTTCTGCCTCATTTATTCTGCTATTGATTTATTCTAGTGTGTTTTTCATTGCAGATACTGTATTGTTGAACTCTGTTTGTTCTTTAAATCTTCTAGCTCCTTGTTAAACATTCCCTATATCTTCTTGGTCTGTGCCTCCATTCTTTTTCCAAGATCTTGGATCATCTTTACTATTACTCTGAATTCTTTTTCAGTTAGATTGCCTGTCTGCACTTCACTTAGTTGTTCTTCTGGGGTTTTATCTTGTTACTTCATCTGGAACATGTTCCTCTGCTGTCTCATTTTATCTAACTTTGTATTTGCAGTGTCACAGGCTGCAGGATTGTAGTTCCTCTTGCTTCTGGTGTCTGACCCCTGGTAGGTGAGGCTGGTCTAAGAGGCTTGTGCAGGCTTCCAGGTGGGAGGAACTGATACCTGCCCACTGGTGGGTGGAGCTGGGTCTTGTCTCTATGGTGAGCAGGGCTCTGTCAAGCAGTGTGTTCAGAAGCAGCTGTGGGCTCAGGAAAACTTAAAGCAGCCTGTCTGCTGATGGGTGGGACTGTGTTCCTACCCTGTTGGTTGTTTGGCCTGCGGAATCCCAGCACTGGAGCCTAAGGGCTCTTGGGTGGGACCAGGTCTTTGCATCAAAATGGTGGCCTCCAGGACAGCTCACGCCAATGAGTAGTACTCACCAGTACCTCTGCCACCAGTGTCCTTGTTCCTGCAGTGAGCCAGAGCCGCCCCCTGCCTCTCCCGGGAGACCTTCCAAGGCCAGCAGGTAGGTCTGTCCCAGGCTCCTGTGAAGTCACTGCTTTTTCCCCTGGGTCCCGGTGCGCACAAGACCTTGTGTTCACCCTCCAAGAGTGGCATTTCTGTTTCCCCTAGTCCTGTGGAGTTCCTGTGATCAAGCCCTGATGGCCTTCAAAGCAAATGCTCTGGGGGCTCCTCCTCCTAATGCCAGATACCCAGACTGGGTAGCCTGATGTGGGGCTCAGAACTCTCTTTCCTGTGGGAGAACCTCTGCAGTATAATTATTTTCTAGTTTGTGGGTTCCCCACCCAGCATGTATGGGATTTGATCACGAATACGCCCCTCCTACTTTCTCATTGTGGCTTCTTCCTTGTCTTTGGAACTAGAGTATCCTTTTTTGGTTGGTTTCAGTCATTTTTTGTCAATGGTTGTTCAGCAGGTAGTTGTGATTTTGGTGTTTGTGTGAGACACGGCTAGCTCAGGTCCTTCTTCTCGGCCATCTTGTCTGCTCCTAGATAGCTTAAAGAGCACTGACTTTGATGACAAAAACCAAGTCCTAGCCAATCTGCCAACTAGCTGTGTAAACTTAGACAAGTTGTGCCTTTCTGAGCAATAATTTTCTCATTCCGAGAAAGGAGTTGCACTTACATGTGCTTTCCCACCAGGCACTTAAAACCAAACTCACAGGCCCTGCGCCACCTCAGACCGGTTCCAGCTGGGTTACTAGGGGCAGCTTGATACTTTTGGTTTTGCTCTTTTTTCTCAAGATTGTTTTGTGTATTCAGGGTCTTTTGTGTTTCCATACAAATTTTAGAATTATTTGTTCTAGTGTTGTGAAAACTGCCTTTGGTATTTTTATAGAGATACATTGAATCTGTAGATTGCTTTGGGTAGTATGATCATTTTAACAATACTAATTCTTTCAATCCATGAGCACCATATATATTTCCATTTGTTTATGTCTGCAGTTTCTTTCATCAGTTTCCTAGTTTTCTGAGTACAGGTGTTTTAGTTTCTTAGTTAGATGTATCATTTCTTTTTCTATTTTAAAATTATGGCCAGGCTTATTGTCCAAAAAAGGCATAATGACGTAGTCTGCAATGAGATTGAATTAAAGTAAAAATATTCTAATTATATATTGTTAGCAACTAGGAGATGCTTCTAAAATTTTATATAGCCCTCCTCATTTGTTCTCAAATTCTCAGGGGAAAAATAAGTTTCCAAATTATATCTACTTGATCTTTTAAGGAAAAATCCAAACAAATTATACTTGAAAGTCAGATTCTTTTGCCCTTTCGTTGCAGTCTAACAAAAAAGAAATCATTTTTGACTTTCTGAGTTTGTTCAGCCTTTACACTACAGGCCTGAATTGAGTTGAATTCTGGGCCTGAATTGAGTTGAGGTTCTTCAGGTGAAGCCTGTATTCTCTTTCACTTGTATGTGTGTAGTTCTTTCAGTCCTTCAAATGTTGAATTTCATATACTCTAATTTTAGATTTTGAAGGATTATTAGGACACATGATTAACATTGATCTCTTACTTTTGAAATTTTGAAACAAAACACAACTTCAGCCCTTTAACTTTCAGTCCAGCTATAATATTCCTAGATCTTAGTACAATCCAGACTCAAGTTATTGTTGCTAAAGACTGTAGCAGAAAATCTGGATAATGTCATAAATGGAGGCAATCATCATGGTTTTAGTTCTGCCAAGATGCCTGTCATTAAGGGCCAATTGGTCTTAGACAACTACTTATAAACTTACGTTGGAAGAAATCTCTCGAGATTATGGTGCTAAATCTATAGTATCTGAGGGAAAAAATTCTACTGTTGGAAACTGTCTTGAGAATGTGGCATTGAACAAAGCCGCTTCCTTCTTGACATGTTTAGAAGTTTATGATGCTAACAGCTCTGATCAGGTGCCCTTCTTTTCTGTCCACCAAAACTCTTAAGTTACATTTTTCTTAACGAGCTTCAGTTTTCTGGCCCTCAGTGCTGCATTGAATGTAAGCTCTTTCTAATAACATATTTCTGTGCCCAGTGGTTGTTGCCATTGCATTGGTATGGGATTGTTTAGGCCTGTAAAACATGCTTTCTAGGTAGTTTCTTTCTTCTCTTCATGTTAGGTTCATTTGTAAATCTCCCTATCAGATTGCTAAACTGACTCTGCTGTTGATGCTTTTGAAACCTGAGTTCCAGCATCCAGTGAAGATCATCATCTCTATGATATGCTCTTTCCTCAGCTTTTGAAAGTTCTAGGACTTGACTCTGTTTCTTTCTGCTACTTTTTTTTTTCTGGGCGGGATAGCCCTTTAAGGTTCAGTTACATAGACGTTTTTTTCATTCTTCTTTAAGGAAGGCTTGGCTGAATTTTTAATAGTTTAACCTGCTTCTTAGCTTCTACCTCATTCAGGACCAGCTGTGTTTGGTGGACGAGTATCTTCTCTTTTTCTTCTTTTGACTTTGTATTCTGACCTATAAATTTGTTTTTGTCTAACATGTTCCTCTGTATTTTCTTGATAGGGCCCTCATAATGAGAGCTAGTGAAATATGACTTAGGAGTATGCCCAAGTAATTTATTGTTCAAACATGCATTGTCCACCTTCACCTCTTTTGTGTTGCAGAATTCCACCAGGGTTCTGTCCTGTCAGACCAGCAGACAGCCCATGTGTGGACTTGATCTATGATTGTCCACCCTGGCTCCTCTTTAGTAAAACTCACGTTCCTTGTACTTTTCCTTAGAGTTCCAACCCCCAAAATTTATTGAGCTTGTTTCCTCAGAATGTGAACAATATCTATATCCTCATCAATGATTACTGAGTCTCTTTGAAGTTCTCTCAGTAATTCTTTGAACGTTTTACCCTGAAATCCCTAGTTCCTCCTCAAATCTATCCAGATTTTCTATAAGCAGCTCATATAGTAACCTATCTGCAACACAACTCCCTGATTACTTTTTATCTCTAGCCTTAGAAGACTGCCACTTGACTGTTTCCTGAATCCTGGTTATTTCTGAAAGGATCATTCTTTTCTGATTTTGGAGATCTTTCCTTATTACTCATTTACTTTTGAAAAATTTCTTTGGGTCCCAGTGTCAACTTTTCTGATCTAGTAACTAACAAGTTCTTTCCCCGTTTCCTAAAACTGTTTTAAAAGAAACTAGAACTTTCCCATTTCATCTAAAATTGTCTTATTTGAAATATGTCCTTCTCCTCATTCATTTCTCAGTAGTTTTGTTTTTTCTTTACTGTTTATGGAGCTAAATTTTTTTTTTTTTTTTTTTGCGGTACGTGGGCCTCTCACCGTTGTGGCCTCTCCCTCCACGGAGCACAGGCCCCGGACGCACATGCTCAGCGGCCATGGCTCACAGGCCCAGCCGCTCCGCGGCATGTGGGATCCTCCCGGACCGGGGCACGAACCCATGTCCCCTGCATCGGCAGGCGGACTCTCAACCACTGCGCCACCAGGGAAGCCCCAAGCTAAAACTTTTTGAACCACTATGCTCTGCCTATCTAGAACAGAGCTTTCCAGTTGTTGTGCCATGGTAAGCCAGATTATAGGTATGTGGAGGTATTGATCCTGTTTCTGTGATCATGAGAAAACATGTGGTTTTATTCCAGAGTTCTCTGCATATATTATCTGTGTGCCATTGACATTAAAAAGATTGGGAAGCACTGAGTAGGTTACTCTATCAGTTGCCCTAGATCTCTGAACTCTTTCTGTGTTGACCTAATTCCCAAGGCTAAAGTGTCCCTGATACAGGTTTTCTTTAGTGATTTCTTTTGCCCTTTGCTATTTGTGTCAATCTAGCTTTTCTTCATGCAAGTGGTGGGTATATCATTTTTGTTATATCAATAGAAGTCTCACGTCTTTTAAATTGCTCTTCACTTGGGTTCCTTACATTTCTGTTGATAACCACAGTGTTAGTCCCTGATGTTCAAAGCTTAAATGCACAGTAAAGAGTACGACCTCTGAGAGGTTGCAAAGAAGGACAGGGTAAACAATTTCTAGAAGATTGGTCTGTCTGACTCCTTAGGGAAGGTCAGTGTGCATACCACAAGTCAGTGGAGAGCAGACCAAAATTCAGATACGAAGATTTGGAAAGAGAATTCAGAATTAGTCGAGCAGCTCTTACCCAGTTTCTTCAGCCAAAGTCACCAACCTGGTATGTCACTGCTCTTTCTATGCAGTATGTATGTGACAGTAAGGAGAGAAACCAGGAATGTTGCTTTTCTACATGGAAATATGACCTGTGGAAATGGATATACTAATATTTATGTCTAAAGATTCATAGACTTTTACATTAAGAGAGACAATCTTTGGATTCTTCCTCTCCCCCATATCAGTCTCAAGTCACAGTGTAAAAAATAAGGTGTGAAATAAACTGTTTTCATAGAGTTAAAATGCCCAGAGATTAAGTATGCATAGTGGGAGGATTCATAGGTTTTAGAGGCAGACTTGAGTTTGCTTTTCAGTTTGAGCACTTACTAGTTGTGTGAATTTGGGCAAGTGACTTAGCGTAGTCTACAGTTTTATTACCAGTGCAATAGAGGTAAGAGTGCCACCTGCTGCCATTTAGGGTGGGCTAGATAATCCTGTGGCAACATCCCCCAAACTTCAGAGGTTTATGTCATAGCCTTAGCTATGCCCAATGAGTGTGAGCAACGGGCTCTGCACATCCATTGACAGGGCCTTACACTGACAGAGGCTTCATCTCATCACAGGATTCTGGGATCACCACATCAGTGGAAAGTATATTGGCTCTCAAAGTTACAGCCCAGAAATGGCACACATTACTTCCACTCACATTTTGTTGTGCAGAGCAAGTCATGTGGTTTACTTAACTTCAAAGTTAATGGGAACACCTCATACCCATTAGGATGGCTGCTATCAAAAAACAAAAACCAAAAAAACCCTCACCAAACCAAAACCAAAACAAAACAGAAAATAACATGTGTTGATGAAGATGTGAAAAAATTGAAACTTTTGTGCACTGTTGATGGGAATGTAAAACGGTGCAGCTGCTGTGGAAAACATGGTGGTTCCTCAAAAAATTAATACTAATATAATTATTTGATGGAGGGAATCCTTTCACAGTGTATACATATGTCAGATCTTCACATTGTACTTTAAATACCTTACAGTTTTGTTGGTCAATTGTATCTATAAAGATGAAAAAAACAAGAATTAACCACATGATCCAGCAATTCTACTGCTGAATTTATATCCAAAAGAATTGATAGCAGGGTGAAAGCAACTGATGTGTCCATGGATGAATGGAAATACAAATGTGTTATACACATACAATGGAATATCCTTAACAAGTAAGGAAACTCTGATACATACTACAACATGGATGAACCTTGAAGACATGATGCTAAGTGAAATTAGCCAGTCACAAAAAGATAAACACTGTATGTCACTTATATGATGTGTCAATAGTTGTCAAACTCAAAGAAACAGAAAGTTAGGATGGTGGTTGCCAGGGCCTGGTGGGAGGGAGGAATGTGGAGTTGTTTAATCAGTTTCTCAAGATGAAAAATAGTTCTGGAAGTTGGTTGTACAACAGTGTGAATATACTTAACACTGCCGAACTGTAAACTTAAAAATGGTTAAGATGGTAATTTTATATTGTGTGTATTTTATCACAGTTCAGATTTTTTTCAAATTTCAATAAAAAGTAAATGGGAAAGTGCTTCTTACTATGTACCTAAAAGTAGACGGACAGAAATCTCTTTGAATAGCACTGATGACCACCACACTACCTCATAGGATTGTTCCAGAGATTAAGTGAAGTACTTCCCACCAATTATTTTATGGTTTAAATGAGGGTGAATGTAACACATACATCAAGAGACAGATAGTGTCCTTCTCTCTTTTTTAAAATAAATCAGTTTTACTAATTTAAACACAAAATTTATGAAGAAAAAGTCTCTCTGCAGTTGTGGACACAACATACTTTTATATAGCAAGGCCAAAATAAACTTTGTGTTTTTAGACCACACGGTACAAAGCGTTAAAAAAAAGTTTAAAATTGTTAGTTTCTATTTGCTTCAAGCAAAAAAGAAAAAGAACAAATTTATATGTTAAAGAATTTGGAAAATTCACAGATGACTAATTTTACCAGCAACATGAAACTTTATGGAGTTTCTCTTTAGCTACCTGGGTTGAAGCTGGTGTTTTTCTCCTTCACTGCTGATGGCTAGTGTTCATTCTTCTAGGTAAATGTGGGAAATGACTTATTGAAATTTTATAGAAATTTATTTTGATTAAAAGTGGCTTTCCCTCCTTCCCAACAAGTCCAGATAAGCATGTATTGTACAGACTAAAAGTTCAAGGTCGAAATGATAATGGAAGGATCAGGCACTTCCTGAATACAGACTCTACTCAGGTCTTCTTATAAGAGGTCCCACATAGTAATTCATTTTAACCCTTACAACAACCTTGTGAGTTCCATTACTATTACTATCCTCAGTTGACAGGTGAAGAAACGGAAAATAAATTTAAGTACCTTGGCCCAACACTAAGTCGCAGTGCCAAACACATGATAACCACATAAATGTTATTGTCTTGGCATGTATTATTGTTCTTTTAATGTTTTCTCTATTATTTACAGTTCTAAAAATTAAGAATTATAACCACATTTATATTTTTAATGTGATTTTTAGGGATGAAGAGAAGCCAAAGAACCCCATGGTAGAGTTGTTCTATGGAAGATTCCTAGCCGTGGGAGTGCTTGAAGGTATAGTTACACATGTTTACTTTTTCATTACAATTGAGATATTATTAGCTTTTAGCTCCTTTGTCATGATAGTGACTTTATTTGTGGAATGGTTTTTAATTTTAATTTGACTTTCTCTGTCTAGTAGTTTCTGCTGCATTGCTACTGCTAATCATTTATATAAAAAGCAAAGAATTGAGTGCCTGTAAAGGAAAGTACAGAGTATATTGTCATATGCTACTTGGTACTTAGTTAATGTTGTCCTGATGTTCTTTGCCTGGGACGGGTTCTGTGATACTGTGAATTGTTAGGATACAGGGATTAATGGGGCAATTGGTGGATCTTTTAAAAATAATATTGGAGTTTAATACTGGGCTTGGTATGATGTATGATGGTCACTGTTTTTGAGGGTTTCAAGTCTATGCATGTTGAAAGCTGTACTTAGCAATTTAGCATAGGGTATTGCAGGGTTTCCATTTTGGGGGTGATTATAAAATTCTTCAGAATATAGTTTTCAAGAAAGAGTTGTACTCTGTCTTCTGAAAAATCAGTTGAGTGATACTATTCCTGTTATGTAAAATCCAGGCCTCACCAGTTACTCTTTGGTTTTCCTAACAAGGGCAGGGAACTGACTCATAATATATACTTCAAGTAATAATATTACTAAGTCCCAAAGCATACATTTTTGAAAAATTGTTATTCCCAAATGACCCTATACATCAACTTTTGAAAGTTCACCCAAATCACCCAGAGTATAAAATTTGGGAAATTAATTTTTCTTCAGGATCTTAAGTGATGGAGTCCCATGAAGTTTTGTTTGAATGTAGTTTTATATTTGAGATTTGGAAAAAGGGAGACACTAACTCAGGATTTAATCAGACATCCTAAAGGTTATATTGAGGTGTTAGTACATTTTGTTTGCCTCAAATGCTAAATATTCATTATATAAATAGTGGAATATTTTATATAGTGCATTGTATTCCAATTTGGGATGTCCACACTATCATACCAGTTTTTATCTGAAGTAGAACACTGTATATAGCAGAAGAGGAGCTCTAATCAGGTTGTGACTGGGCACTATTTGTAATACTTCTCATGAGCACTTCTACCTATATTATCTGGATTCTTAAAAGTGATTATTAAAATTTCTCAGTCAGTGAAGTCTTTGTACTTGGTTTTGGTGAGTTGTTTAAAGGCTACTGTGCTGCATAAATGTGATTTTAATACATTTCCAAGTGAACTATGTGTTTGCTTTGTTAACAATTTATTTTAGAACACTTTATTATTTTTACATATATCTTCTTAATGCCTTTTTTTAGACTAGTGACTCTCAATTAGGGGTGATTTTCAGTTTGTTTACTAAAGTACTCTATTGCAAAACTTCTTCAACTCTTCTAGAATTTCTAGGCCGTTGACCCCTCCGTTCTATTCTTCTCAGTCTTTGCTTTACTTCCTTCCTTGTCCATTATGATCATCCTTATACATTTCTAAAACTCTTTCCCCTCATTCCCTTCTGGCACCACCTCTCTGGCTAGTCTCTGACCCTCATGGAACTATTATTCCTCTTCTCTCTGCATGTACTGAGAAGCTGACCATTGCTAGGAGAAAGTCACTCAAATGAGCTAACTGTAATGGATCATAAAGTTGTAGTGACTCGAAGCTTTACTGGTCCCAAGCCTGTAATCCTACCTGGCAGTCATCTTTGTTTTGTTTAATCACTGTCTTCTTTCCCATTTTCTGCAATAACTATTTCCAGTTTTTCTACCTCTAATCTAATTTCTTTGTCTCTTCATTTTCTGAGAAAGATCTTAACTCAAATTTCATGGATTTACCATGAAGTTAATGAAGCCTAACTATGGGTCCTCGCTAAGGCTCTGAATCTAATTTTTTGCTTATAACTTTTTTATCATAGTTCTTAAAAGTGAGTTCCTCATATATATGAGCTTCAGGCTTCCCAACTTGGATCCATTCCAACCTCTACCACATTCTTTTATTTGTCCCTCCAGGTAATAGAGGAATTATTTAGTCTAATATCAATGGCTATTCATTACATGTGCTCAGAATCTCATCCTTTCATGTTTTCACTCAGGCCTTATTCTGTCCATTATCTTGCTTTTTTTCTGTATCTGTAGCTTCTTCCTTTCACTGTGTCTTTCTCATCAATATTTAGACATGCTCTGGTGTTTCACATCTTTAAAATTAAAAAAAAATCTCCCTTCACATGCTCTTTTTCAGTCAATCGTATTCAGAAATAAGCTCCTTTAAAGTGAGGAGTTTGTTTTCACCTGCTATCTCTCCAATTATTCTACCTGTCCCACTTTCATTTTCTGTCCCCAGACCTCTTCTCAAAGGGGCTTTTTAAGGTTATTGATTTCTTACATGTGTGTTAGTCCATCGGATCCCTCTCAGTTCTTATTGAATTCTTATCAACTATTAATACTGTTGACTCCACTCTCTCCTTCTCCCCCTTTTCCCCACTCTTTCCTTAAAAACACTTCTCTGGCTTCTATCACACCATATTATCTTGGCTTTCTCATGCCTCTGTGGGTACTTCTTATGAGTTATATTTATAGTTCTTCCTGTATCTAAAGGTAGGAGATCCTTGGGAATCAGCTTAGGTCCTCTTCCTCTTCCTGTCAGATAATTCCTTGGGCAGTGTCATTCACTTCCTTGATTTCCTGCTATCAATAAGCTAGCAATTCTCCAATTTATAGCTTCACACCAGTCTTAGTTACAGACTTATTTATGTCCACCTCTTTTCAACTTGAAATCTTATGGGCCATTTGAAACCAATGATTTTCCCTGCTGCCTTAAAACAAAAGTAAAAAAAAAAAAAATCCTCTACTCTTCCTTCACTGGTGCCCCTTTCAGTACATAAAAATCAATTCAGTTGTTCATGCTAAAAATCTGAGTATCATTCTTGATACCTTCCTTTCTCTTCTGTTCCCCATCCTGCCTATGAGCCATTCAGTCAAGTCCTATCGGTGCTCCCTTTTGTATATATTTATAAATGTGTGTATGTCATTTCATCTGTTTTTATACACTTTTACTAACACCCTATTCAATGCTACCTTTATTTTTAGATAGATTCTATAATAGTCTCCTGACAGTCTATCACTCACTTAACACAGAAACCATAAGGATGTTTCAGAGATATAAATCAGAGCCTCTTATTCCTAGATTTAATTATTTAGTAACTTTCCATTATATTCAGAATATACTGGAAAAAAATTCTCAACAAGGGCTACTAGACTTCGTTAAGAATTTGATTTTGATCCCTCACCTAACTCTTCATTGTCATCTCCGTCTTGCTCCCTTAAGCTATACTTTCCTTCCCTTAATTCGTTAAAACATGCCAAGTTCTTTGCAGCCTGAAAGTCTTTGCGTGTGCTGTTGCTTGGCCAAGAATACTCTGGCTCCCCGACGTTCTGGCCTGGCCAACTCCCATTCACCTTTACAGTCTCAGCATAAATGTCATTTTGCTATGGAAGTTTTCCCTGCTTCACCCTCCAGCCCTAAAGACTAGGTTTGTTCCCCGTTTTTATACCTTCTCACAGCACTCTGTCTCACCACCCCTTTTATAATATCTGTAATTATAAACAATTGTTTGTTCATAATTATATGTACAATTAATGTGTATAATGTCTTTTTCCAGAAGAGGATAGGAGTTTCCTCGGCTCAGAGACCATATCTCTTTTGTGCACTGCTATATATATTCTCAATGTTAGCACACTCTCTTACCCTTAGAAGGTACTTTTTTAAAGAATAAACATATATATATATATATATATATAAATATGTATGTTTATATACATATATACATAATATGTACTTACATATGCATGTATATAATTACATACACACATAGGGGTGTGTAATATCTATAGCATAGCTGGATGTGAATATACATATGTACAGGTACAAACCAATAGGAAAATTATACCAACTACTACTGTCTGGAGCATAAACAGTTATAGTTTTCAGGTTCAGGAGATAATTACTGTATACATCTATTTACTTTTAGTAGCTAAAAGGCCATATTGAGGAATATTAATTTCCCCCCTCTTATAGGTAAAAAATTTGAAAATACTGAAATGTTTGGTCAGTACCCACTTCAGGTCAATGGATTCAAAGATCTACATGAGTGCCTAGAAGCTGCCATGATTGAAGGAGAAATTGAGTCTTTACATTCGGAAAATTCAGGAAAGTCCGGCCAAGAGGTGAGTTTAGCATCTTTATTCCCCTTTCCTTCAGGTCTTTCTTAAAATGTTGTGAAGTGCAATTTAAAGCTCTAAGGATATAGCTACTAATAATTGAGAGAATACTCAGAAAATGTATTTGGATTTAATTATGATAATTTATGCATATTTGGGAAACCTGCAGAGTCAATATACTCTATAATCTAAGTTAAATTTTCATTTAAAATTTTTCTCAAAATTTGATGTTAAAATCCTCCTTTAGGACACTGTTCAGTCTTTTAAGACTTTTCAGTCATGGTGCTGGCCATTACAGCATGCTAGTCCTGGAAGTAAGGAAGAAAAACACTGATGTTAGAGTGGAATTTTATATAGACATATGTTACTTACCTCAAATATTGTTGGAATATGTCCACACCCAAGTAGGCAACACCACACTCCTTTTCTTGTAAAATTACTGTGTGATTGCCTGAAGAGCAGATGAAAAAACTTGCTTTCTCAAGAAAGAAAGAATTAAAAAAATATATTACAAACCTATTTATCTGTCTCCACTGGTCTCTGTCTAATAACCTATCTCCATCTCTCAATTCATCTCTCTAGCTCCATCTGTATATCCTTCCATCCATATATTCTTCTAGAATAATAGAGTAAAAGATAAAGGACTGATTATGTGCGCCAAAATCAGTCATCATTAAGCAATTGCTGATAGCTGTCTAGATGTAAACTCCGTGCATGAGGGTGGGGGTCTTCATCTGTGCCATTCACTACTGTATCCGTAGGGCAGTGTGGTGACTGCAGATAAAATTACATAATACATATTGACTGACTGAATGAAATGTCTCAGTCATATTAAAAAAGTTGCCAAGGTCTTTATTCTGAATAGGTACTTAATAAATATTAAGTGATGGCATCTCTGTTTATCTAAAAAGGGACTAGGTTCTTGTATTTTTCAGAATAAATTGCTTTTATTTGAGTTGTATGCTTTTTTAAAAAGATAATTCTATCGCCATCCTCATTTCCTTTTCTTCCCTCACTCAAACAAAAAAGGAAATAAATAATATTTACTATGTTTTGGCTGTTTTTTTGAGAGAGAGAAAATATTTGAAATAGTTTTTCTCTCTACATCATAGAGCATCTATTTCAGTGATTCTCAACAGATATCTACACCTCACTTCAAAGCTATCGAATCAGAATCTAGGGTAGGGGTATGGTATATGGCCACCAGAGCTCCACAGATGACTCTGATATAGACCTTTAATTAAGAATACTTAAATTAAGCATATTTATTTTATTGATTGGGAAACAAATCTGTAAAGATTGGGACTTTCCAAGGATCCCAAAATGGAACAGGTTTGCAGAGCCCCATGAAGTGCAATCTGTTTCCTATTAAACAAAAGAATGATGGGTTTGGGCAGGGAAAAAAGGGATGGCATTTTCCTCACATTGTCAAAGTAGCTTATAAATGAAACACACTATGTTTTATTGGTAAATAATTTAATAATTGGTAAATAATCTTTCTCACATATTCCTAGCTTTTAAAAATGTTTTTCTTACATTGACTCTGATTGTCATTATTTATTTTTTAAAAAATCTAGTTTGTCCTCTGTCTTTGGCTTCATACTCTGAATGCCCTATACCACAATATATAATTTCTGCCTAGGTTTTCCCATCTAACCTAAGATACACAGTGGTTTGTTGTCATCTCTGAATTCAGTTTCTAAGCAGTCTCAATAATAGCAAATTTGATTACCTGTGATTCCTAGTACCAGTTGCCTAGATTTGCTGAACACAGTAGTTTCAATAATAATTCAGCCTGGTTTAAGTGACTCTCACCGACTAGAGCAGAATATGTTAAAAGTGTTTAGTAGCACCCTTAAATTATAGTCTTATTATGTGCTTCAGGAAAGCTATTTTGTTTCTCTATAAAGACCAATGAGTAGCATTTTAGGCTTGTTTCTAAACAAAATTGGCATAATCCCCGATGTTAATACCTTTTATCTCTTACACTATTATTTAATAAAAATTATTGATTTTACTTTGATATAGAAAACATCTGTTTTTTTTTTTTTCTGAAATAGCTGGGGCCAACTAATATAGGAAGATCTCTAGTCTCCAGAATTGCTTATGTTAAAACATCCAGTGGGCTGTAAGAGTTTACATTTCTGTAATGACTACCAAGAGGCAACTGAATAAATTAAAAATGATTATATGTAAGATATATTTCTAAATCATAAATTTTAATTAAATGGTGTGCCAATTGTAAATGAGTTATACTCTCCAAGAAACCTGGAGCTATTTTTTGATTGCCTGTTGGAGAGAAAGAATTTCAAAGAGTAAACACCTCACTTCTGGTGTGGGTATTCACTACTAATAGTATGATGTACATCCTTTTAGACGATTGCTATGCACATATAAATATTGTATTTGTCTGTTCATACTGTCCTGAAACTTGCATTTTTTTACTTAGCAGTATATTGTGAGCATCCTTCCATGTCAGTATATAGCTTTACATCATTCTATTTAGAACCTGCATAGTATCACTGTAGCCCGTATTTATAAAATAAAATTGTTGTAATTCTTCTGTGAGACAGTAGTTGGACAAAGAATTATTTCAAAGAATGTCTTCCTGTAAATACCCTTGAGCACTTAGGAATGAAGGATAGTTAGAAGTGGAATCTTTAGGTCACAGGGCATACTCATTTAAAAATGTAAGTACTGCCAAATTTCCCTTCACAAAGTTGTACCAAGTTATAATCAAAGTGCTGAGAGAAATTTTACAGAGCTTTAATTAAAAAACTAAGTTATAGAAATAATACCTATGTGTACTATATTAGATATATGGAGATATTATATAGGAAATATATAGGGCAAAGGAGTGAAGGCAATTAAATGACTGAAACTAATTTTTGAATTGGAATTGCAAGTTTTCTCTTCTCATGCTTAGTTTATATCCTAGCTTTGTTTGGTGTTCTGTGGGGAATTTGCAATGATAGGTCTGTTTTTTCTTGTTCCTCCCCCGCCACCCCCCATATTCATGTAATCTTCCAAAAGCAAGGTAGTTAAAACATATTAATAGAAAAATCAGCTATTTACTCATAAAAATGGCCACATTCTCTCTAGAAAATATTTTAACAGGTCAGATTTATATTTACAGTAAATTCAGGAGTACTGCTGTTGCCATTGCTGATTATCTAAGTTCTTTTTTCATTAACCGCAGAAATCTATTACCCCTGTCAGTTCATTTTATAATGTAGTAATAATAATAGTAATCATAATGATATGTGTTTTGAGATATGGAGAATATAAATAAGCATCATTTTTACCTTTAATGACCTATGTCTCACAGCATGGCATACTGGTTAGATTAGGGATAAAGTATAGAGTTTTACTGAATGGAAAAATATTTTGAAAGAAAAAAGTCTCATTGGTTTATATTATTTGAAATTCTACTTATGTACTGCTGTACTTATGATCTAAAAATCACAGAGCTAGACATACCCATAGTATTTTTGTAAATGAATTTAGGGAATGGTGTGGCTATCTCTTGTCCTGATCAGCATGATAATGAAAAAGTGAAATCCTTCCACTCCTGTAGTAGGAAAAAACTGTCACTGCTGTTGGAGGAAACAGATCGATACAGAGACATATTACATAATATATTATGAACATTCTTTCATATGATATGGAACCTATTTCCTGGACTATTTATGGTTTACAGAGAAGCATACCACCAATTTGGGTCATTTCATTTCTGCTGGCCATTGTAGGTTCCCGTGAATTAAAGTATGTTAACTATTTAAAGTTAATACTTAGATTTAATTTTAAATAGTAACATTTAAAGCATTGCAAAAAAATGAAGGTAATAGTACTTGAAATCTACTTGTTTGAGTATTATAAAATGGAATAGAGAATATCATCCTAAGGCATCAGACGTTTTCCTTGTGATATGTGTGGGGCATATTTTAATTCTTAATAGTAATTTTAGGTGTGGATTAAAGCTTAACTAAAAAAAATTCTTTCCAGTGCCATGGGAGAACAAAGCAAATAAGCAAACTTTGCTCAAGAAATTTTAAAACTTAAGAGATGTTTCTAATATTAGATCTTCCATAACTTTCCCTAGTCAGTTTCAGGTAATATCCATAAAGCAAATTCCTTAAACTTCAACTTTTAGTAAAAGGTAAACCAAATCCAACTCAGGAAATCTCAATTCAGGTAATCATTAGCATTTTGGGAGGGAGAAATAGTTTTTAATAACCATTTATTTTTATTGATTTTATTTACAGAAAAGTAGCAACTTTCAAGATCACATTCAGTTTGCCACATGTGCAATTTCTGCTTTTCTTTTTCTTGAATGTTTGAATTTAAATTAGCATACTCTTAACTTATTGACATTTATGTGGTGACATTTTGTGGCACTTGAAAATACCATACACAATATAGTATGCAAGTTTCTTTTTACAGAAGTACATTGCATGGCTTAAAATAAGCACTTCAGAAATACTTGTTACATTAATTTATACTTCTTTATTTGTTAATTCACAAGTTTTTTCCTTTTTCTTTCTCTTTAAATAAATAAGGTTTATGTAAAGCTTGAATCTGTTTATTGAAATAATTTTGAAGTTTTGTTGCATTTCACGCTTAACTGAACAGTTGCCAAAGTGTGTGGAGGAAGTGCCTCATAGCAGTGAGGCATTCAATTCTTTAAGCACTAGTCATTTTTTAAAATATTAAATGTAGTTATCATCAGTATAAACTGTGTTTCCTAGTGATAAATCTTTTTCTCAAATTTGTCAAAATTCCAGTGGGAACATTAAATTTAAAACAGGAAAGTATCAGTTTCTAGTTTTAGCATGAGAATTGTGATCATTTATGCTATAAAATATTTTTTTTCTTTAGTGTACTACCTCTTACATGTTACTTTGTCACAGGTGTTTGACCATGTGGTTGATTGTATTAAGTATATGTGCCATTCCTGGTAGTAATTGTGACATAATATTGAAGAAGCCAGAAAACTTGAGATACTAAGCCATGCTTTTATTCAGTGTCTTTCTCTTTGGGTTAGAAACTCTAATGTAAAGAATTAATCATTGAAGAAGGAGAGTCATTAGAAGATTTTTCTCTTTCCTGGTTGTGTGTTACCCCATTGGAATTTTCAAAAGGTGTGAAAAACTTTTAGGAGGAAGTTGAGTTTTAACTAAATTGCATACCCAATCAGTTATTTGTCATGTTAGCATTATTATGATGCATATAAAAATGCCACTGCTAACTAACATCCTGTGCCTAAAATTGCAATGGAGAAAACAAAAAGGTGATATTAAGGGGTTTTGTTACTGTTTTATTTCAGCATTGGTTTACTGAACTACCACCTGTGTTAACGTTTGAATTGTCAAGATTTGAATTTAATCAGGCATTGGGAAGACCAGAAAAAATTCACAACAAATTGGAATTTCCTCAAGTTTTATATCTGGACAGGTATGGTTTGGTATACAGCATGACTTAGTTTTGAAACAGTTCAGTATCCAGTGAAGACTTATTGTGCTTAGAGAAAATTTTGCTTAATTTCCTTAAAATAATTTTTACTTTTTGCGTAACGTATCTAATACCATTTGTCAAGGAAAATGGAGTTCCCTTTTTATTTAGAAAAGGATAGTTACTGGGAATAATGTTATAAGGAAAACTACTAATTTGTATTGTCTGTATGATATTTTATTATAAAATTTTGGATGAGTTGATCTTCTGTGATGATGGCTAGACTTAATATTGTGTCTACTTCTGTATTTGCAAATACTGATAATTGCTGTATTTCTTTTTCCTGATAAGATACATGCATAGAAACAGAGAAATAACAAGAATTAAGAGGGAAGAGATCAAGAGACTAAAAGATTACCTCACAGTATTACAACAGAGACTTGAAAGGTATTGAAACTTCAGTGAAATTATGAGCTAACTATAGGAAGTCATATTTTTAGTGACTGTCTAGAGCTTTAATTTAAAATTTGCTTTGAATGATTTGTGATTCTAGGAGTAAATAATCATTCTGGATTGATATTTTTCTTGAATAGTTTAGGCTTGAGTTTCGTTAGAGACTAAAATAATTCATAGTTGGCATTAGAAGATGATTTTATTGTTTAAAATTAAATATTCCTACCATAAAGAGGTAATACGCATGGTACTAAAAATAGATGTAAAGTTAAACTAGTCTATGATTGAGATTTCTTCTTGTCTGAGACTAAATATTACTCTTGAGATTTCCCTTAAAACTAACGGTAACTGAGTGTTTCTCCTTAACACAGAAGATACAAACTCAGATGCCTACGAGAGGCTCATGGAGGCTTTATAAAGAAGGGAAGCAAGTCAAGTGTGAGCTGGTGGGCAAAGGGAGTCAGAGAGCACATCCCTGTGGAGAGAGGGTGGCTGCTATCCGCACTAGTAGGCGGTGCCACGCGTGAACATCATCTTCCTATTGTCTGTAGCTTCGCATTGTTTCCAGAAGAAGCCAGAATCTAGAGTATGAAATATTCTGTAGTTGAGACAAAAGTCTACAGGCTGAAATGTGGTCTGAAAGATCCCAGTTTGCAACTTCTGATCTAATCTGTATTCCCTTGTTTTAGTATTAATTTGAAAGTTAATAGCCTAAAACTTTTTATACAAAATAATGTTATTTTTCAATAGTTTTAATTCTTAAAAGGTATCAGTAATCATATTGAAAAATAGTCAGACATAAACGGTGGGAGGATAATGTTAGTCACCATCTTGAGACCAGATAACAGATCTAAAAATAAAAGTCTCAGGAGATGGAAATGTCAGTTTTCATTTTACTGTTGGGTTACATCTTAGAGCAGCATCTAAAATTTATAACAGTGTATACACACATTCAGTCTTAATCAGCTTTGGTTTTGTGTTCCTTTGGAGAACATTTAATTTATTTCTTGAGTGTATATTTAGTTTTACCATCTTCATTTGAAAGCAAAATTAATTTCATTGTTGAGGAATATTTATTGAAGTGTTTTTATTATGTTTTATAACAATTATTGGAAAAAAAAACAAATGTGCTTTATACACAAATGAAAGCATTCATACATTTTATGGTTAACAGGTATTTAAGCTATGGTTCGGGTCCCAAACGATTCCCCTTGGTGGATGTTCTGCAGTATGCGTTGGAATTTGCCTCAAGTAAACCTGTTTGCACTTCTCCTGTTGATGATATTGATGCTAGTTCCCCATCTAGTGGTTCTGTACCATCACAGACATTACCAAGGTAAAAAGTTTTCTTGATAGAAGAGACAGCTGTGTTACTGTATTACGTAATAACATAATTGATGCCTTTAAAGACGGTTTTATAAAATGCATGTTGTGATTTATTTTAGTGAACTCTAAAAAGATGACATTCACTTAGAAGGTTGTATGCTTCTGGGGGCTTTCTTATTTCATTGTTTCAATGGATTTTATGGTTGTGGATTGAAATTTTCATCATACTTTTTTCCATTCAGAATTATACTTCAGGTTGTATGTTATATGTATCAACCTTTCATCCATGAAAATACTACTGTTAAATTAGAAAATTTTCTGTAATGTGAGCTGCTAAGTATTAGCAAGGGAAGGTTTTATAATTCTGGTATATGTAAGCTTTGTATAAATAAATATGATTAAGCCATTTCTACTATAAAGCCCCAATTTTATAGTAATGTAGTTCCACATATTAAGAATCTCATTAGGTTATTAGATTAATCCACATATTTCTGGGGGTTTTTTTAAGAAAACTTTTTCTTTTTGAAATTATAAGCCAATTTAATGCTGTTTGATTGGCACATAATCATCGTCCAGAGCTTCAACTTGAAAAGTTTAATAATGAATATTCTGTACTTTAAAAATACAGCACAACAGACCAGCAGGGAGCTCCTTCTTCAGAACTGCCAAGCACATCACCCGCATCAATAGTTGCCATTTCGTCGAGATCAGTAATACACAAACCATTCACTCAGTCTCGGATACCTCCAGATTTGCCCATGCATCCAGCACCAAGGCACATAACAGAAGAGGAACTGTCTGTGCTAGAAAGCTGTTTACATCGCTGGAGGACAGAAATAGAAAATGACACCAGAGGTAAGAAGTTTCTCATAGCTACTCTACCTCAGATGGACATGATTAATGTTAGAATTGAGAAGGGAAGTCACCTATGGATTATGGGTTTCATGTGTAAATATTAATAAAGGTTTTTTTCCCCTACAAAGTGTTTTCTATAAGATAAACTAGTTTGGCTTCCTTTTTTATGATCTTAATATCAGGTTTAGAGAGACCAAAAGATTTTCCCTGTATTACTTAGCTAATTAATGACCTAACAGATGGTCTGATTTTCTGGTTTAGTGCTCTCAATTTATATCAAACTGGTATTCACAGGTACTCCATTGGTGAAACATCATACAGCATCAGATTTTGTACTTAATCAGTTATGTACCTCCCTTGATGTTTGTGCAGTGAGTTCAAATGATACAATATTTTCTTTAGGTTGAAGAATTAGAAATGTGAATTTTAATATTCAGTCTTCTCTAGTAGGTTTCCAAATATGATCTATTAGCTCAGTGCCAGTCTATAACGAGTTTTAACTGGATGTAGTAAAATCAAAAAAATAAGGACAGTGCTCTGTGGTGTGTGTGTGTGTGTTAGTGTTAAGTTGCCATCTGTCCATCCTTGGAAGGAACTCTCCTTTATTCTGAAGTTATCTCCTTTACTTTTATCCTACTTTACTGTTGTTAAAATCTCCTTTTTCTTAAAATGAAGTGATATTAATATTTTATGGTAGTTTTATCATAATTTTTCTTGCATGTCAAAATATAATAACCTATTATTGCTCCCTAATTTTATCCTAATTTTATTGATCTATGAAAAAACATCTAGGAGTTACTCTTTTTATACCAAAAGGTTGGACTTGTACTAAACAATATCACTTGTTAGATTTTAAATGCCCAACTAGATGCTTTATAGACAATATGGAAATAAAGAGCAGTCTGTATTTAAAAGGGAGTAAATAGGGTGTGGTGGTAACTAACAGTTAGCATTAGTAACTAAAGATTTTCCTTAGTATTTTTCATATATAAGGAAATTTTTTGTATTTGAAATCATTAGTAAACATTAATTAAGCACATAGTTTTTCCTGAATACTGTGCTAGGTGTTGGATAATTTTCTAGTGGACTTGGCAGATTGTGTTTGTTTTCATAAGATTACATTCAGAAGGCTGAAAGCTAAGAACTTTTGACACCAAGGTCGTAGCATTGAGGGAGGAAAGAAATGAATTTGGTATATTCTTTGATGTGGGTCATTGACAAGAGGGAAGGGGGGGGAGGATCAGGGATGATTCCCTTAGTTGTTCATAGTGATATGTATAACTACATAGATGGAATGCACTTTGGAAATGAGCAAACTGGTGGGGAGCAGGCCCTCACCTTGGGGGAGGAAGTAGGAATATGATGAGTCCACTTCTGGCCATTTTAAGTTAGAGGAACTTGAGAGACATGTCATAAGGTTTTGGACCTATAATACTATGCATCAGGTATTAAAGATTTTCCTTGGAATATTTGTTTTCTCTCTTTTATCCCTGATGATATTTGCTGTTAGCATTATTTTTTAAACTATTACGTAGTATTCCAGTATATGAATATGATATAATTTATTCAATTTTTATGTTGTTACTAACTACCAATAAAGCTGGCCTTCCGCATACATATTAGCATACTTTGTGAGTTGAGTATATTAAAAATGCCATTTCTGATCCAAAGTGTATATACTTAACATTTTGACTATTTAAAAATTTCCCTCCCAAAACAATGAGGCAGTTTACATTCCCAGTAATTTTGTATGAGAGAACCTGTTTCCCAGTACTCTCCCTAGCTCTGGGCACTTTTTAATTTGTGGTAGTCTGATAGTTGAAATGAAAATGGTATTTCAGTGTCTTGATTTGCATTTCATTAATTATGAGTGAAATTCTATTTTTCTCTAAATTGGTGACCTTTGCCCATTTTTTATATTGAACTATTTGTCTTTCTCTTACTGCTTAATAGAAACTTTAATGTTATGGGTGTTAACCTGTTGCCTGTAGTGTATGCTGCAGATAATATTTTTCCAGTTTGTCATTTGATTTTCTTTATGTTGGCTTTTGTTTTCTTTCTATAATAATAGATTTTCTTAAATTGGGGGAGGGAGTCTTTTCATTTATGGTTACTGGATTTTCTCGCAAGCTGTAAAAGGCCTTTCCCTAGTCTAAAGTTCCTAATTTTCTTTTGTAGTCTTTGGTGTTTTTTTCCTGATTCTGTTTAACAGCTTCATAGTATAGTGTGGTTATACTATAATTTAACCATTTCCCTATTGACAAATATTAAGGTTGTCTCCACTTTTTAAAAAACAATTATAGGCAATATAACTGTGAAACATCCCTACCTCTAAATAATTTTGTAGGATAGATTTCTACTGGAAGTAGAAATAATGAGTAATGGGAGTCTCATAACTTTATTTCAGTTGGTGATTAAAGTGGATTTTTATTCATTTACTTCTGTACATATACATATACGTATGTGTGTGTGTGTGATGTGTGGTGAAGTTATTTTATTTCACTCTAAAGGTTTTCGTATAGGTTATAGCTCCCCTTTTCAACTTATGTGCCCTAATTTCCTCTGGCTCCAAAGTTACATATTTTGACACAGGGGGAACTTCATCAAGATAAAGAACTTTATTCTTGATTTAGGGCAATAAAAGAATAAACTACAGGAAAAAAATAAAGTTTTTCCTGTTTTATACAAATATGTAGGGGGGGTTAGTTTTAATTTTCATTGGAAACTTCCTTTATAAATTTGAACAAAGTTCAGCTTTATTGGCTCTGCACATTTTTAAAATAAACCATATTTGTTTTCATTTTTCCTTTGTGCTATATCTTTTATAAAGAACTAAATTTCATTTTATACAAATTCTGAATAGTAAGTTTTAGAACAGTTTTAGAAACTTTTTCTTATTCCTCTAACATATTGGTAGGAAAACCCTTATTCCCTACCTTATAAGTCTCAGTAGAAACATACTTGATGTTAATCATTAAATGGCATCTTCTATCCTTAGATTTGCAGGAAAGCATATCTAGAATCCATCGAACAATTGAACTAATGTACTCTGACAAATCTATGATACAAGTAAGTTGAATTTTGAGCTAGTAAGCATTATCAAAATTATTTACATATTTTAATTTATCTTTATGTTATTTATCATAATTCTCATACTTTTTGTTATAAAATTGTTGAACTTTAAGATTTTTATATTAATATTTTCCTCATTCAGTTGTATTCTCATACTGTATTTATTAGCCTACCTTTTTATTCTTTTATAATAAAATTTATCAAAAATTTCTAAAAGGGCTTAGCATTTAAAAAAAAATTCTATGGGAAAATTACATGGTTGTTTAACGATATTAAGATTATGGGAGTGGGGCTTCCCTGGTGGCGCAGTGGTTATGAATCCACCTGCCAATGCAGGGGACACGGGTTCAAGCCCTGGGCCGGGAAGATCCTACATGCTGTGGAGCAACTAAGCCCATGCGCCACAACTGCTGAGCTTGCGCTCTAGAGTCCGTGAGCCACAACTACTGAAGCCCGCGCACCTAGAACCCGTGCTCTGCAACAAGAGAAGCCACCGCAATGAGAAGCCCGCGCACCACCATGAAGAGTAGTCCCCCACTCACCACAACTAGAGAAAGCCCGCATGCAGCAACAAAGACCCCGCGCAGCCAAAAATAAATAAACAAACAACTAACTAAATAAAAGATTATGGGAGAAGGTAAAGGGCTCAGTTACATTTTAACTTCTTAGGCTCATATAATGGCTTATTATATAAGCCATTTTGCTGAACTCATCCATCAATTTATAACTGTGAAGATTTAAACAAATCATGTGCTGTATATAAAAATGTTCATCATAAGTTCTTTATTCGAAAGAAATAAATAGATCAACAAATATACTTACAAAGTTTTGAAAATCATCTTATTTACATACCTGTCTGTTTTACATGTCTTTAGTTTGCTTATCCTCTCCGCCCCCTGCCTTCTTTTATTTCATAGTTTAATTTTTTCAAAACTTTAATTCCAGCCAATTTACTCTTGTTAAAAAACATATGCTCCTATGGGATCCTCCAGTCAGATGGTTTGTGGGTTTCATGGGATGTGGTGTAATAGACTACATAACTACAGTTTAACTCTTCTTTTTCATATTTAGGTTCCTTATCGCTTACATGCTGTTTTAGTTCATGAAGGCCAAGCTAATGCCGGGCACTACTGGGCATACATTTTTGATCATCGTGAAAACAGGTGGATGAAGTACAATGATATTGCTGTAACAAAATCATCATGGGAAGAGCTAGTGAGGGACTCTTTTGGTGGTTATAGAAATGCCAGTGCATACTGTTTAATGTACATAAATGATAAGCCACAATTCTTAATACAAGGTAAGAATATGAAATATATAGGGTGGTATATATTTTTAAATAAGTAACCCTTTTATGTGACTCTGGTCTCTGGTGTGATTAGTTAAGTGTAGTTTACTAAAGAGTGTGATGAATATGCTTAGGAAATGCTGCTGGGTTGTTGTAGGTGAGAAAACTGGAATTGAAAAGTAATGTGACCAGGGCTGAAAACTGGAATATATTTTGTATTCAAAGTTAACTATTTAGTAACTATTATAAAATGTAAATCGGACTTTTTTCTCCTTGTTAAAATCCCTTTAATGACTATGTCACACATGGACTCATATTCAAGCTCCTTAACCTGACATAAAAAGCCTCCATTTTCTGGCCTCTAATTGTCTCTCCAGCTTCATTTATAACCATTGTCCATTTCAAACTTTATGTACTTCACTAATATTTGAACTTCTTTGGCTCACACCAAATCATTTCACACATTTATATCTATATGTTCTTATGTTTTCTGTTTTTATTTTTTGCCAGTAATGATCTTATTTCTTTCTTCTTTTGCCTAATTCTTTCTCATCTCTCAGGATTCAATTCAGATGTCATCTGCTCTGCCAGGTTTTCCTTGACCTGCCACAAAGTATCCCTCCTTGTGTTCTCATAGCATACCTCTATTGGGCACTTATTGTGTGTTGGAATTGTATGTTGACTTGTCTTTCGCACTTCACTCTGGTCTGCTCAAAGCCAGGGAGCATTTCATACTGTGTCTTAATCTTTTTATTTCTCATATTCTAATATAGGCTTTGCATATAAAAAGCACTTAATAAAGGTTTGTTGAGACTGATAAAAATAAACTTTCCTTTTTTATTTAACCATTTAGCAAAACTAGTTAGGCAGTTCATTTATGACTGAAAGCTAAAATTTATTTTGTGTGTGTGTGGTAGAGGTTGAGTAACGCTTTTAAGTACTACTTATGTGATGTTGAAAGAAATCTTGCTATATTGATTGATTAGTTTTCAAATTGCATATAAGTATATTGCTATACTTAACTGCTTCAGATGAAAAAGAATTTTAGTTCTATTTTGAGCTTTCGAGGTTATGAGTTATTTCTTCTCATTTTGTGGTTTTACTTCGTGAATAATCAAACGTCTGGTATTTTATAATAGAAAAAGTAGCACTATGTCAGTGTTTGAAAAGTAGCAAACAATTTTGGCCTTATGTCTTGTTCCATTTTTTTACTCTTCAGCCTAAAAGTAAAAGCTGAGAACATTACCTATAATGGATTATCAAATATTTGCATCATTGTTTTTCTGAGCATTTGTTTGGGTTTTCTTTTAATATATAGGTAATATTGATTCGCCAAGTGGTAATAATTTGTACTTTAAATACATTTGAAACACCTTCTATTTTGAGCTTTGCATTTTTCCTTTAATCCTTAATTTTATAATAGTTTTTGAAATATGATTTGCAGAGGAGTTTAATAAAGAAACTGGGCAGGCCCTTGTTGGAATAGAAACACTACCACCAGACTTAAGAGATTTTGTTGAGGAAGACAACCAGCGATTTGAGAAAGAACTAGAAGAATGGGATGCACAGCTTGCCCAGAAAGCTTTGCAGGAAAAACTTTTAGCATCTCAGAAATTGAGAGAGTCAGAGTCTTCTGTGACAACAGGTTAGTCTGCTTTTATTGCATTTTATTATCAATATCATGTTTATTATTGATATTTTATTATAAAAATAAGATATGCTCATTGAAAAAGCAAAAACAACATAAAACTTTAGTTATCCTAAAATATGAAGACTCCAGTAAAAATCATCTGAAATTCCATCACTCAGAGATAATAAAAGGCAACAATTTAGTTTACTCCTTTGCCAGATAACACTGTATGTACATATATATCATTTTCAAGTTAAATGAGATGATTCTGCTAACTCTCCCTCTACCTATTCTGCCTACTTTGATTGACTTTTTTTGGCAAGATGCTTAGAAAAACTGTGAAACCGCAGGTAACCCAAGCCAATTCACTAAAGCTGTCAAAGGAATGAACTCTAATAATTTCATATTTGAGCAAAATAACACTACTGGTAGATAGTATTCATTCATATAGAGTATTTATTTGATTTTTTTTCAGAATTCTTAAAGTTAAAAACAAAATTAGCAGGAACTAAATATTTAATATATTCCAAGCAAAAATCTGTATAGATCTGTAAAACAAATGAGAAGATAAGTATATAAAAATATAAATATTAAACATTCTACAATTATTAGGTGATAAAATCAGTAAAATATTAAGAATAACACTGTACAAAAGTATCTTCTAGCAAAGCTGAAAATACAATGTCTAATGATCTTTTTTAAGATTAATTTCATCACTAAGTTGTCAAAATATTTTAGGATGACATTTTGTACTGTAGGAAAGGTCCTCTTTCTGTTTAGTGGTTGGGGAAATGAGAAGAGATAAATTAAACAGATATTTTCCTTAACCCCATTTGTCTCTTTCTCTTTTTTTTTTTTAAATAACTCTGAGTGGATCATTTTGAATCACCCTTTTTTGGTAAGATCTGTGTGTTTTGTTTTTATTTTTGAAGAAAGCATTTTAGGTGTTTGTTTAATTTCATCTTTTATAGACAGATTCCCATGCAGCTTTACCTAGGTAGTTTTCAGCATTATCATCTGAACTTTAGAAGGAATTATTCTTTCAGTGAGAGATTTGTAATACCACAATATGGTATGGTGACTGATGTAGGCATGCACAGATCTTTCCAGACTTGGAACTTGTTCTAATATAAATTGAATAGTTGAGTCCTTGATCTTGATTTTAGGTGACATCGATTCAGAATTTTTAAAAGACCAAGATAATGGTATTATACCAACAAAGATACCAACATATTGATACAGAAATGCAGTACAGTATATCTGAATACCACCGTTGTAGTCTCTGGTGAGCTCTACCAGACGAGGACTGTACTTTCTTCCTGTACATCAAGGGCCACTGTGTAGAACAGGTGAAACTCTATAGTTTCACAACAGTGCAGTTTCATTATAGTAACTTTGTCCATATTAGTAGGAAGTAAAATAGCTCAGTAGATATCAAGAGGTTTCTGAGTTCAAATCACAGTGTAGTAACTATGTTACAGTTCCTTTCATTTTTGAGTCAGTTCCATCTCTTTGTGATTTCATCCCTTGTCTTCTGTACATATCCTTTCCAAATTACTCCCTAGAACTTGCCCCAAGATGGAGCTACTCTGTTATTCTTTGCTTAACTTTTAAGTGCTCCAGTTGCACATGGCTCTTCTTATCTTATTAGTGGGAGGACAGGGCTGCACAATTGGCGTGATAGTGGCACCTAAGCACTCAGATGAAGGTGAGTGCTCCAGTCATTGGTTAAGCTCCAACCCTATTATTCTTGGCTCAGTTATATTTTGTAACATCAAAATATTAAATTCTATACAGTCTCTTTTCCATCTTTTCTGTTTCTCACAAGACTATCTAAATTTACAGACTTGACACATTTTATTTTTACTAAATCAGACTAATACATATTCCCCACTAATATTCCTGTCTGACAGGACTAGCCAACTTTTCCCCATTATTTACATTTGTCATCTTATATTCCCTCGCTATGAAAAGGCCACATGTGTGTATGCTCCACACCCTTTTTATCCTGGTCAATACTTCCTATTGTACACTTTATATGGTGTTTCGTAAGTTTTAAAAAATTCAGCAGTAGGTATTGGGCATATATGTTCATGTCCCTCTTTAGTATTTTAAAAAAAAAAAATTGAAGAGAAGTACAGATGTATTTCTGAAAGGAGCCAGAATAACTAAAAAATAAAGAGATGGAAAGGTCAGTTCATATGTAATTACTATGATAGTTATCTTCCAGACTGGGTTTTTAGAAAGCAGTGACAATACTGCCTCAGTAGAAAACATTGTGTCCTGTATAGGATTGCGAGAAGTATGCATTTTGAGTTAGTAGAAATAGAATGTTCTAAATCTATAAATTTGGGGGTGAGATTATTGTTTAAAAGATTGGTTTGTATTACTGTATTGTCTTACATATCATATTAAGAAATCCATCTTCTGTTACAGGGGAATTTAACATACCACAGTTGAATAAGGGAATCTATTATAGTGTTCATTGGAATCACTTAACATCCTATCATAAGTAGAGAAATTTTACTTTAATGCCTATGCCATCTTTTTCCTGTTTCTCCTCACAGTTTTCAAAGTAATTTGTTTAATTTGGTATAATACTTTCAGACTATCAGAGAGAACCTGTGTTTAAATCTCTCAGGTGTGCACTAGGATTATGAGTGACTAGTGGAAGTAATACAAGGAAATCCTGTTTATAAAATCCATCAGTGATTTTTTTTCTCTCCCTGCAAATCTTTTCAGTAAAGCTGTAACCTAAGAACCATTAAAATCTAATTTCTTAAGGGTGATATTCCAAATAAGAATATTAATTTATATAGTATTAATTAAATGAGTATTTGTTCCTCTTCTTTAACAGGTGACGAAGAAATCCATAGGCCTCACTTCTCCCACACAATTCATTGTCTTACTGAAACTAAATAATAAATGATAGAAAAGTATTCTTTAGTCCATCTCACACTACCTCCCTAACCTGCCTAGTGCAAAAGAAAACTTACCTTAACACTTATGTTTAGAGATTTAGCCAACGGTTCTTTACCACGGTATATATCGATACATCAGAATTACCTGGGGGACTTTTTCTGAGTATAAACAGGACATACCACCTAAGATTTACTGGGCTCAGAATCAGTGGAGGAAGGGTCCAGAATATATATTTTTAAAAAGATGTTCAGATAATTCTGAGGTGTACCTGTGGTTAAGCAGCATGGCTCTAGGCTGTATGTATAAAACAAATTATTCTGAAGGAGAGAGAGCTTTGCCTGTTTTGCTTGTGTTACCCATATCTTACTCAAAAACTATTTGAAGTCCTTACAATATATATAACATACTCAGATTTTAAAAACAGAAAGGAGCTGAAACCAAAAAATGACCTCATTTTTGACAAAAATAAGCTGATATTCCAGGAAAGTACAGCTGGTTCCTGAGAGTCAGACCTGGTAGAATGAACAATATCCTCAATATTTTCAAGTTCCTTTAAAACAGGGACCAGGTGATGTTCTTATTTAAATCTCCAGAATCTAGCATAATAAATGACAAATGGTTGATGCCCCTTGAATATTTTCTGATTTGATTTCATTCCCTATGGAAATTGCAATAATGAGTCTCCTAGGGGTGATCCTCAGTGTATGGGAATGCAACCGTTTAAAAAGGAATGTAAAATTACACTTAAAAAGGAGTGTAAAATAGATAGCTAGTGGGAAGCTGCTGCATAGCACTGGGAGATCAGCTTGGTGCTTTGTGACCACCTAGAGGCGTGGGATTGGGAGGGAGGCTTAAGAGGGAGGGGATATGGGGATATATGTATGCGTATAGCTGATTCACTTTGTTGTACAGCAGAAACTAACACAACATTGTAAAGCAGTTATACTCCAGTAAAGATGTATATGTAAAAAAAAAAAAAGGATAGCCAAAATAACTATACATTAGGGAAGAAGGCTAAAAGTATGTTGTGCAGATATAGCTCTATCCTGGATAATTTTTAGGTTTAACTTTGGTTCCTAAGCCTGTACTCCCCACATTGTTGAGAATTCTGTTTGTGGTGCCACCTAGGAATCTGAAGTCTTAAAATTGTTTCTGTGATGATTCTATGCAGCCAGCTTAGCATGGCTCTTTACAGGCTGCTTTTGGGGAATCATTGATTTTAAATACATTTCTGTAAGAAAAATGGACTGCTATTCTTTGATGCAGTACTCTTTAAATATTGTTCTAAATGTGCATGTAATAAGTATGACTCATTAGTAAGTTAAGGTATAAAATACTTCTGAAAGATATGAGTTGTTGTTCTTTTTTTAAATAGTTGATTAGAGAGCAGATCCTTATGCTTTAACAGAAAGTCAATTGCTTGTCAAGTTGACTCTTAAAATGCTAAAGGCCACAACCAGGAAACAGGCATAGAACACCCCCAAGGTCCTCCCAACCCCTTACTTCAACATGAAGGTGGACTAAAGGAGCAAGTTCTGAGTACTCTCAGAATGTTGGATTTTATATAACAGCCAAATAGGTGAATGAATAAGTTCTATTATCAACATAGAACATGGCTGGAAAATATATTATGTGGAGGATAGCCATCCAAAAATCTCAGTGAAGCATCCATAAACTAAATAAATGATTAGAAAGATACTCCGGGTACAGGGACATTTTATACCTCTACAGAGAACTGGTCATTCACGGTGAAATGAGTGTGTTTAGGAGTTTGTAGCTGCAGGTAGGTAACTAAAGAAAACTTCCCAGGAATTAAGAGTAACAAATGTCACATAAGTAATCACCAGCTGTATTTCAAGCTGAAGCCTGAACAATAACACTTTAATAACTGTGGGACCAGTTAGTACATAAAATGCCAGTTAGTGCATAAAGGAAACAGCGTGGTCTCTGTTTATTGAGCTCTTACCATTTATATAGGCTAGCAGGGATGAGACTTCTGTAGGGATACAGGATGAACAGAAACTGTTGCGTGAGACTTCTATAGGGTTACAGGATGAACAAAAACTATTGTGCATGCAAAAAGCATAAAAGAGCCAGATGTTTTGTCCTAATGTTGTTTTTAACAAAGAAATGGAAATTGCCTAAATGTATGGAAAAATATTAGTTGTATGAGCCCTTTATACAGAAGAACACGGTATAACCAGTAAAAATTGTATCGACAGGAATAATGTTTGTTATATTAAGTTAAAAACAGTATATTCAGAATAACTTTTTGTTTAAAAAAATTTGGGTAGGTAAAATCTGGAATATATAATACTAAAAATATTAATAGTGCTTATGTCTAGGTAGTGGAAAGAGCCTTTTATTTTCCTCCTTTGGTTATTTGTTCTAGTGAACATGTTTTTTACTCTTCTGGTTTGACAAAATGAAGCTAAAACCTCTTTCCTTTTTTATGAAGACCCTCTATTATAATCTGACTCCCTTGTAATTCTTTCAAGACTACTATTCTATGTTTCATCTAAGCCAGGGTATTCCCCATTATTCTTGCTTGTAGGTTATTTTCCTGTCATTAAGGCTTTGCTCATGAAGTATCCTTCATTTGGAAAATGTCCTCTTATCCTCACTATTCTTGAAATTTTATCCATTTTAAGACTTTCCTCATATCCCCAAATCTTTATGAATCCCCCTAATTACCCCTGTAGCAATTATTACCTTTTTTCCTCTATTCTAGTCCCAGTCTATTCTCACTACCAAATTTATGTTATATTTCATCTTGATTACCAGTGTAAAGGCTCATTAATAGCAAGGATTTTATTAATCTTTTATCTGTCCTTACAGTGCCTTTGCATATGCTATTCCTTCTGCCTGGAATCATCTTGTTTCTCATCAATATAATTTTCTCTACAAATCCTTCAAGACTCAGCTCAGTTGACATTCCTCCTTTCTTAGCATGCAGCATCATTCCAAGTGTGTGTATTAGGTCCACAATGCTTCTGTAGGACGTTGTGCATAAGTCTGTTATTGCATTCAGTACTTCGTGTTGTAATGGAGTATACATTTATCTGATTTTGTTGAGAGTTCCTTAAAGTGAGTAAATTTTCTGTCTTTTTTTTTTTTTTTTTTAAACCATTGTTAATACCTAGCTCGGTACTAAAAATGGCATATGCTCAACAAACATGTTGGGAATGAAGTTTGGGTTTTTGTTTCCAAACTCCCAGAACCGAATCCTTATAGGTTTACCTACTGTGATTACAGTACCACTCAAATAAGTTCCCTGGAAGATATTTACACAGGGAAAATTCTAGAGGAAATAGTTTTATATGACATTTAGGCAGAATCATTCAGCATCACATAAGGTTTTTGGACTCAAATCCCTATATGGAAGGAAACGACGCTGGGGACCTAAGGTGTATTTGACTGTGTCGATCAGATAAAATTACTTTTTCTCTTAAGGACTTAATTTACATACATTGTCCAGGTTTCCCTGGCTTAGACCAGTGTCACACCAGATGGATTTCTTGGCCCTCATTGCATTACGCTCACATCCTATTATCAACTACTGATGTTTTATCTATTACAGTGAGAAGAGACAAAGAGGGAAAACACAAGTAATGAAAGCTTTATCAACAAGAAGTCTCTCTCTGTTAATCCCTAGAGCAGCTGACTTAATTCACTTACAAAAGCTTCCAGAAGCAGAAGACTTGCTAAGCTGGAGTTGTAGTGGTTAAGATTTTCTTAACCTTGTCTATCATACAGGGACACTGAAAGAACATTGCAGTCCAAAGTCAGGAAATACAGAAATGAAGACATTTAACTTTTTTAAACTTCTTTACCTATCACACACATTGTAAGCATTTCTTCCTTTAGTTTTCCTTGTCATAGTGTATTTCACTCCCATTATCCTAATCACTCATACCCAAAATTTAAGTCATCTTCACATCAGTCTCCAAACCTTTATGTCTAAAATGCATCTTGAATCTAACCAATTCTCTCTTTCTTGCTGTCTCTGTTATCCAAAAGAATAGTCGTTTCTTGCTCGTATTGCTGTAGTACCTTTTAGTACTTTCATTGACTTCCAGTTTTACTTTCCTCTCTAATCTGTTCTTTGCAGTGTGGTCAGAATAATGTTCTTTAAACTTGACATGTTGCCATTGTATTTAAAATGTTTATTCCCTTGCTTTGCCCTTCAAAACTTCTGTGACTCAAAGGCCTCCGTTTTGTCCCTATCTGCATCATCTCTTGCCACCTCTCCCCTCTTGTTTTACTATAGTCCAGCCACACTAGATGCCTTTTGGACTGAGCTTATGCTCATTTCATGGGCTGTTCATTCTTCCATTTTCAAACCTAATCCATTTAACTTCAGCTAAAAAGTCAGTTTATCTCATATCCCATAACCTAAATTACCCTTGCCCCATTTTATTCCTATAATGTATTATTATGATATTGTCACAATTCATATGCATGATTCTTTGGTTAGTAACTTTCTCCATAGTTGACTATTATTCCATGGGGGTAGGGACTGGCTGCTTTGTTCACACTCAGAGTCCCAGTGCCTAGCCTAGAGCCAGGCACATAGTTAGACACTTAATTAGAATTCATTGGATAAATGAATGCTCGTGCATCTATGTTGAAATTACATTATTTCTTTTTGAATAATATTTCACTTTGAGAAAAGTTTTAAATTAGTAAAATATTGGAAAGGTTGACAGTAATCCTGTCGTGTCCCACCAATTGATTGAGCAAGGACTTATCCTATCCCAGTAACGCTGTAGAATATTTTAGTGTACTTTCTTATTTCTTTTTATCCATTCATTAGCTTATTAATTCATTTGTTCCATTAAGTTGTTGTGTGCTTATTATATGCTAGGTATTGAAGAAATAGCAATACAAAAGGGAGATAGCATCACTGCTCTTTGGATTCTTACAGTCTAGCAGGGGATATGGGCTTGAAACAAATACTTAACAAAAATAATGAAGTTATAATTGTGTGGTAAGTGCTATTAAAAAGAAAGTATACGTTTACTCTAGAGCTGTTATTCTCACCTGAGAGTGATTTTGTCCCTCAGACGGCATTTGACAATACTGGAGACATTTCTGGTTGTCACATCTGCAGAGACAGTACAACTGGCATCTAGTGGGTGGATGCCTGGGTACACAGGACAATCCTCCACACCAAAGAATCATCTGAACCAAAATGTCAGTAGTGTTGAGGAGGAGCAACCCTGCTTTAGAAATGGGGTTATCAGGAATACTTCCATAAGGAAGTGATATTCAAACAAAAGCATATATAGAAGTTATTAGATGGTGGGGGGGGATGAGAATTGGTGAACACACAGGCAAAGGGAAGAACATGAGGAAAGATACAAAAGTTGGAAGGTAAACCTCTTCTCTGATGTATTAGATAAGCTGAAAAAAGTCTGGTATGTGTTCCTTTTTGAGTAAAGGGCAAAGGACACCTGGCGATGTTGGAGAGATAGGCAGAGACCCATTTATATAACGCCTTGTAGGTCGTATAAGGATTTTGGGGTAGTCTGTTAAATACCCAGTGGACATTCAGAGTACATTGTTGCATCTGTGGGTTTCGAACTCAGAACATAGGCAATAGATATAACTTTAGGAGTTCTTCACGGAAGTAGTATTTGAAGTCTTGAATTTATATTGGTACCAGTTTGGCAAGTTTTAATTGTTTTTCTCTGACAACACTCAGCTACCAGGAACAGGTTCAGAAAAGATAGAAGGTTGGGTTCGTTCAGGGTTAGGATTTTGTTAGGTAAGTATGAAAAAGGATACTGTGTCCAGAAAAACAGCTACTGTGCTCTCTACAGAAACTCAGACCAGGATTGTTGTACAAACCACCCCCCCCACCTCTTTTTTTTTTCTTTTTTTTTTGGTAGAATGCTCATGATTTTCCAAAGTTAGACTTTGATACTTATCATGACAAAGAAATTTACTATGAATTTCTTAGCATAAACTATAATGAGTGCTTTCTTCAGTAATTATTTGACTACTCTGAGATCTGATTCTTTCTTTTGGTAAATTCTGGGGGAAGTGCTGTATACTGAAGCATGTATTACTTTAAATTGAGTAAGTAAAGTAAAATTAATTATTGTATAACTTCAAATGAGAAATAAATTACAGATATATCTTAGTATAGACTCACTGATTTATATTAGATATACAATTGATTCTTTTCTCATGAAGCACAAGCAGGAGAACCAGAATATCTAGAGCAGCCATCAAGAAGTGATTTCTCAAAGCATTTGAAAGAAGAAACTATTCGAATAATTACCAAGGCATCACATGAGCATGAAGATAAAAGTCCTGAAACAGTTTTACAGTCGGTAAGAATTTTTCTTTTAGCTCTCTGAACATACCCATCAATGTTCACGAGGTTTCCTAGCAGTATAAGGAGAATGACCTGTCTGGGAGTCAGGAGAGACCAGGCCAAAGGACGGCTTCGCTTGAACATGATGAATGATTGTAGGTGTCACCTAACTGCCAGGCTGTAATTTCCTCAGCTGTAATTTTTAAAATGCTTCTTTTTAAAAAAAAAGTTTCTATCTTCCTGTTAGAGAATTATGAAAAATTATAATCATAGACTAAACTAGTCATTTGATTTGGAACTTAAAAAAGAGAAGTACAAAATTTAGCATTATTTTTCTTTTCTTTCAACCCCTCCTCCCATCTTTAGTCTTACTACATTGGAATAGTTGGTAATATAAGGTATAAATTTCATTGTTTCATGGACTGTGTTTAACAAAATACTAGATAGTCTAGGTTAGAGTATTATTAGTAGAATAAATATGATATTATAAAACACTTTATGCATATTTCGTGTCCTGTATAAAATTGTCATTATAAGCCTCCTTTATTGTTAATTTTCAAGTATTCAAGTGTGTCTTTTTATAACAGTAAGTTGAGCACATTGGTATTGCATTACGTTTCAATGAATATGATATTCTGAGAGATGTTGTTTCAAGAGTTTCATACTACAAAACTATTCAGTTGCTATAGTCATTTATTTTTTATTTTATTAGTGAGCACAAGCAACTCTAATACAAGTTTCGTGATAGCTAATTTTAGGATTTGAAGATTCCACTCCTAGAGTGCTAAAGCGAACAGGGCATGTAATTTTTCAACAGGTAATTTTCCACTGAGTGAACTTAATCTCAACAATAGCCTGCTAATTACAGTGATGTCTTTAATATGATAAGATCTTGATTAACCAAAATGTTCAATTAATAGGGTATTCTGTTAATTATGTTTTGATGAACAAAGTAATCAGAAATTATTTTTTAATTTAATTTCCTTTTTGAAAAAGTTTGATTATATATCATCTTACCATTAAAAAACGTATTAATATAGATTTTTTTTTGATCATTTCGAATTTTGCAAATGTCCCTGGAGACTAAAAAACTTGAGATGAGGAACTGCTAACTCTAAAGCACTTCCTGAAAAATGCTTCTTTTAATAGATCTGGGATTTCTACTTCTTGGGGGATGGTAGAAGAAACCCTAGGGAGGGAGAAAAAACACAGGAGTAGGTAACAAGGGAGAAACATTTTTGCCTGATATAAAAAAAATAATTTGCCAGGGCTTTTGCTAATTAAGATTTTTATTTGTTAGAGCCTACATTATGGTTAATAAGTATCATTCTTTTAACTGGTATCAGAAAGCTGGAAGCATTAATTAGCTTAATGTAGAATCATGATTTTTTTTTTTTTTTTTTAGTTCGGCTAATCGTGTAATTTAAATTTGTAGAAATCAGCACTTAAATTTTGATTGATTAGTTTATTCATATGGATATCATCTTATACGCTAGCAATCTGCTGCTTCACCTTTACTTGAAAAAAGATGGCATTGAGGGAATATGATAGCTAGCATAAATATTTTTCTATCTGGCATATCTTCTGGAGTAGCACCAATAGTTGGCCACATTGTCTGTATAAATTCTGCAGCATATCTGAGAATATATTAATCATGACTGTCTGACCAGTGGTTCCTGGTCTCATGGTCAGTTGCTTAGGATCATGGTAACCACCTACTGGGTTTTCTCATTTAAAGGTATACATTAGAAACTAAATTTCAGAGTCTTTAGATTTGGGGATTAAATAGTCCTGGGTTTTTGAATATTAATTTTACTTCTTGCTAGGTATGCAAACTTGAAATAAGTTGCTTAATTTTTCTAAACCTTAGTTTTCTTTTATATAGAATGGAGGTGATTGTCGGATGAATTAAGATCATTTTTTTAAGTGCCTAGCATGTAGTGTAGGCCCTAAGTCTCTCTTTATTTCCTTCTGTTACTTAAATCCTAAACATTTCACAAATACACAATAAAGTTCCAACCTTAGTAGAAGAAGAATTTCCTGGAAAGCTTAGAATCACAGAAACCATAGAGAGATACTCTCCAGATGTTTAGACAGCTTGCTTTTTAGAAGAATGTCTTTCATTTTAAGTGAAATATTTTAGAAAATTTAAAAATTCAAAAAAGTAGACTCTAAGAAAGAATCATGTATATTTCCACTACCCAAAGTTAATCACTTAATAAGTTGGTATGTTTTCTTTCATTCTTATATACAGATTTGGGATTTATTTTTGTAATTGAGTTACTACTGTATATAAAATTTTATATCTTAACTTTTCTTCTTTTAATCACTGAACATAACCGTTTCCCCATGTTACAAACTAAAAAACATTTAATGGTTGAATAGTATTCCATTAAGTGATTAAATTCTTACTTACTCATTCCCCCTTATATATTGATTTCTACTTTTACATTATTATAAATAGGCTGTTAAATATGAAACTTTTTCCATATTTCTGGTTATTTCTTTAGACTAGATTCCCCATAAGTTAGTAGGTTAAAATGGTATGAGCATATTAAGGGAGCCAAAGGGGTTGAAGATATATAGCTTTCTAATCACCCTTTTATGGGACCACTTTTTTAAAAAATCATGTATTTAATAGATTCAGGCAATTAATAAAAATCTTTGTGTTCTAATTATTTTTACAACTTATTAACTGAGGAACTTATCTTTAATCTCTTTCAAGTTCAGCCTTTGTTAAGGTGTTCATATGGGACCTGACAGTAAAAGGAAAAGATAAATGTACTTCAGTGAACCCTAAAATTCTTTATATGAAAATTTTTTATGGTACTTTAGGATATCTAAACTTGATGGACACAAAATAACTACATACGCCCAAAATTTCTTCCCTTTTTCAACTTTCACCCAAATAATTAATTAGTGTTATTGCTGTTGAAACTCTTCTGTGGCAACTGGAAAGGATTATAGAACATTTATTTTTCCTAAGTGCAGTTATTTTTCAAAGGAAACATATCATTTTTTAAGGATAAGTATTCTAAGGAATACATTTTCTGGTTGCTACTTGCCTTAAATTTGTATTTTTTCTTCTTAATATAGTATTGTTTTGGGTTGGTTTGCTTATGAGAAATTTTTCACCAAAAGTTAAGACAAATTTCTTAGTTTACCTGCTTATATTTCACTCTTGTGAATGGAGACGTAGGACAATTCTTCCTCTCTCAAATGCTGGAAGGATTAAAAATCCTTAATTAAATGTCATAGACCAAGCTTATCTCTGTAAGTAGTAATATTGGGTTAGGATTATTCCGGTATAAGCAATTTCAAGAAGCATAATAGTATAATATTTGTAATACCTATCATTTATAGAACAACAATTAATGTGTCAGGTTTTGGGTTAGCTGAATATTAGCTCTCAAGATCATGACAACCATGCAGGTTGGTTGGTTCCTCTTGAAAAATTGAGGACTCAAGCAGAACGAGGAAAGCTTTTCTGAAAATGTTATGGTTAAAAATAACATTTCTTTTAAAGGAAGCAATGCCGGTCTTGGCCATTATTCTTGTTTTATTGTTCAGTTAAACTTCTTCTGCATATGTACTTCGGAATATTCAGAAAATCTTCACATCACTAAAATTTACCTGTATTTTAAACTGCAGTAAAACCACTCTGTTTTTATTAAAATTTTCTGTTTATTTGATGTCAAAAGTAAAGTTCATCTTTGCTTAGGGAAATTTTTATGGTGCAATTTGGAATTACTTAAGCAAGCTGCTTTCAGGCACCTTAAGTACTTCTGAAATTTGTTTGTAGGTGAATAGTGAATATGCTAGTTATAAATCCATTCAGTAAAGTAAGATCCTTGTGAAATCTGAACAGTGTTTTGAATGAACCATATTAGTGTCTTTTTTTTGCGGTACGCAGGCCTCTCACTGTTGTGGCCCCTCCCGTTGAGGAGCACAGGCTCCAGACACGCAGGCTCAGAGGCCATGGCTCACAGGCCCAGCCGCTCCGTGGCATGTGGGATCTTCCCAGACCAGGGCATGAACCCGTGTGCCCTGCATCGGCGGGCGGACTCTCAACCACTGCGCCACCAGGGAAGCCCCATATTAGTGTCTTTGAGTGGACTTTCTGGATTTCACACTGGCTTCCACTCCATTAGTTTGGGTTAGTGAAATTCTTAGAATTTGTTAACAAAGAAAAGAAGAAGAATCTGAGTTTTTAAAAATGGATATCACTTTCTAGCAGCTTTCCCCAAAACAAGAATTCACTGGACACTCATGATGTAAATATATTGTACTAGGTCTCATAGGCTGCGACCGAGTGGGTTTAAACACAGTAGGGTGTGGATATTAAGTAGCTATACAATCGATTATTAGAAAGGATAGAAAGGTAAAATCATAAGAAAGAAAACTTACAGACTCTCCTGGATTCAGAGGAGGTCATATCTTATTTTGATGGAGATCTCTAGAAAGGCTTTGTGGAGTTATTAGAATTTTAAAAAGTAAATAAGGGCTTCCCTGGTGGCGCAGTGGTTGAGAGTCCACCTGCCAATGCAGGGGACACGGGTTCATGTCCCGGTCCGGGAAGATCCCACATGCCGCGGAGCGGCTGGGCCCGTGAGCCATGGCCGCTGAGCTGCGCAACCGGAGCCTGTGCTCCACAACGGGAGAGGCCACAAAAGTGAGAGGCCCGCGTACAGGAAAAAAAATAATATTAAAAAATAAAAAAGTAAATAAAACTTTCACCTGTAGAGACAGCAGTAGGAAATACAACTTCAGTATTAACTATTTTTAAGAATTTGAAGATGCTTTGTGGGAAAAAAAATTAAAATTTAATTTAGTGTTTGAGATGCAAAGTGAAAGCTGGAAATCTTGTATTATTACCTGATTAATGCATTTGCTTTAGTGTTCAGTTTTAGATGTTTTCATTTCATGCTAAAAAAATGCAGGTATTTTTAAAAGGATCAAGAGTCTATGCACTTAAACTGAGTGCTTCCATTGTGCTCTTTTCTAATGTTCACACTAATGATTTTCTTCTGCAGAAACCTGAAAATACCACAAGCCAACCACCTTCTAACCAGCAAGTTGTAGAGGTGGCGATTCCTCATGTAGGGAAACTTATGATTGAGTCAAAGGAGGGGGGTTATGATGACGAGGTACCTTTATTATAGCCCTCTGCACTGTTTCCACTTGTTTTTTGCTATTTAATGCAAGCACTTTGGGCATGCCTGCACCCTTACATTGTCTGTTGCTGCATAACATACAGCTTTGCCACCCACAGTCTGAAATTACCTTACCAATTGCTGACAGTACTTCGAATTTCAAATGAAGATTTAAGTAGAAAGCTTATGGATTTGTCAAAAGAATAATTTTATGTTGCTAGAGTTAATTCTTTTGTGCAGACATAGGATTTGTTTACTCTAGGGTTGATAGGTTTTGATAAGGTTTGTTTAAATAGCAGAAATTTTGAGCACTTAAAAATATTTTCCTTTCCTACTTTCCTTGAATTATGGATTATAATACTTTGCCACTATTTCCTACCAGAAGATCCTACAATCTGATTAGATATAGATTAGATACAGATTAGTGTATAGATAACTGTTTTGTTCTTTTTTCTTCTGCACCCTCTGTGTGACTGAATTGAATGATTCATCAACATAGTCAAATGCCTACCAGTGTTGTATACACTGGGCACCTCCATCTTATCTCTTCTTACTGCCCCACTGTTAATTCTCATCTGCTTAGTTTTCTAACAGTATGGAGGCATTTTTGTTTCCCATGATATGGTTCTTGGGAATCCAGATGAAAATTGCTGTTGTCCTGATCCCATCAGATAGTTTTTCCCCTTTACCACGTTTTTCTTTACACTATTCAGTTTTGATCTTTTCTGTATTTGAGAGGGGGCCAGTAAAGCTGTTTCTGAATAGTAACAACAGAAAAGACAGACCCTGGATTCTATCATTTGTTAGTTTTTACTGGCATGGATGAGAATTGAATGTATATTGAATAGTTTTTTCCAAGTAATGTTTTTTTCAGACTTACTTCAAGGTTATGATTAAACTCTTATATGAGTTAATCAGCAAAATCAGACGTGTCATAAAGACATTACTATTACTGTGCTACTGTAAGAAAGCATGGGCCGTAAAGAGAATAAGAAGCAGGTTTGTGAGTCAGGAACTGGCCAGAAGGATTTTCTGAAGCAGTTAATGTTAGGTATATTGCAACTGTCAGTGTGTACTCCAAAATAAATACTATGGGTAATAGGTTCAGTGAATCAGAGGTAATGGATGCACTCTCTTTATTGCTCTAATATGATAGCTTCTTAGTGTCTTGAGTTGTTTCACTTTGCAGATATTTTAAAATACAAACATTTAAGAATACAGTCATCCCTTGGTATCCGCGGTGGATTGATTCCAGTACCCTCCCTGTCCCCAGCAGATACGAAAGTCCACAGTTGCCCAAGTCCATTATACAAAATGGCATAGTACATAATAAACTATTATGAAGACAAAGAAATATTTAAATATTTAGTACTTAATAGCGGTACGTTTTTCTGTTTAACTGTTACCATGTTGGTGCTTGCAGATTATGGAAACTGGCATGTTTTTAGTAAAAATGTTAATTTGTTGATCAAGCATCTTAGTGCTTGTTTTAGGGTGAGCCTTCTGGCATTTAAAAAAGTAGAATTGTGATTAATCATTTAACACTACCTTTTGTGCAAGTGCTTATGCTCTTGGCAGAGTTTTTTTTGTGTTTTGTGTTTTTGTTTTTTTTTAATTCGTTGGAGTGGTAGTTTAACAGTGCATGTGCCTTGTAACTTTTAAAAAGAAGTCATATGGGTACAGGGCTGCTGCTTAGATATTTAGACTGTATGGTTGTGCAGGCAGGGGTGCCGGGCCAACCGGCAGAAGTGGAGTTGGAATTGAGCTAATGCTCAGTTCCCCGAGCCTTAAAGAAGAGGCATCTTTTTTAATAAAAAAAGTGTTGCTTTTTCTAAATGGTTCTCTTAGAGAGCAGCACATTTTTCTAAATTGTCTGTCAAGAAGGGGGTGCCTTTTAAAAAAATTCTTCAGTTCAGACAGTATGCCTTTTTGCACTTCGCACAAAGGCACGATGTCAGCTAACTGTGGCCCTGTATGGAAGATTTCGAGATACTTATATGCATATCAGATCACATTTGCTACAAAAAAGTGCAACGTTTGATTTATAAATAGTGAAAAACAAAGGACTTTTAACATGCATGTAAAAACAAAGGACTTTTAACTTGCATGTAAAGGAATTATTTTGGTTTTTTGATTTTTTTTTTTTTTATGATAACCATTCAAAAGTTCTTACTTTAAATCCCTTGTGGCAGATCATGATGACACCGAACATGCAAGGTATTATCATGGCGATAGGTAAATCCCGGAATGTATATGACAGGTGTGGCCCTGAAGCAGGGTTCTTTAAGGTACAATGAACGTTTTCATTTTATTTATTTATTTTTAAAATAAACTTCTTAAAACGTTTTATTTCCTTGAATTAAATTTGTTTTCCTGTATACCTTCTCTCTTCCTATCCATGGCTAATCATGGCCACATAATGTTCTAGGGGTTTCTTTTATGCATGAATCTAAGACTGATTATTCTTTTTAAAGTCAGATAATTAAACAAAAACAAAGCAATTTACCTGAGCTATCCTAATAGTACACCTCTGATTTGTTAGCAGAAATTTATTGTATTTGAAGCAAATAAAGGGTATTGATGGGCAAAAATAGGAACTGAGTAAATACTTCTGGTAATAGTTTATTTTCTCCTCTGGTAATATTGTTAGTCAAAATTATAATATTTTTCTTTACTTTTATTATCATTTCATACTAAATTGATTTCTTCATTTAGTTGTTTCTAAAATGATTCATTCATTTATTATCTTATATTTCTTGTTTTCTCCATAATTAATTTTAATATCCTTGTCATTTCAAGACTTCAGGCCATCAAGCTGATGCATTATTCCATGACTAAATCTTTATTCCCTCTAATACCAGATCTAATGTTTTGATTACATTATTATTTGTTCTTATATATTTGAAAGATGAAAACACTGTGTTTCGTTTGTCACTTTCTTTAGGTTAACCAAAGCCAATTCATTACTTTACCCCCCCACCAGGCCCCTTTTAGTGTTTGTTATTTTTAAAAAAAAAAAAACAGCTTTATTGAGGTATAGTTCACTTCAACAAAGCTACATGTTCCCTTTCTTGACATTTAAAATCTAAAATTTTCCCTTAATGTTCTATACCACCATTCACTGCAGTCTTTAAGAAACTGCTTATTTTCAGTGTTTCTTTTGGTATATAGTATAAACAAAGGCCTTGTGACTAGTAGCCTTATATCAATAAACACTTTTGAACTGGTTAGAATTAGAGTGACCAATCATCCTGGTATGCCTGGGACTGAGGGGTTTCCTGGGATATAGGACTTAGGTGCTAAACTGTTGAAGTTCTGGCAGGCTGGTCCCAAGATGAGTTGTTCACTCTGTTAAGATCCCATGAGAGAGGTTGAAAACTACTCTTATCAAAAAAAAAGAAAGAAAGAAAAGAAAAACAACTTTTATGTTTAAAAATTAATCCTTATTCCCAGGCAGTCTACATTTCTTTTCTTAGAAAACACTAAATATGTGTGTTCAAAAGTTTTCTTGTTTCTTATGGAAGAGTTATCTGTCCTTGATAGTACCATTGTCATCTTTGTCAAGTTGGGTATCTTTATTTATTTTCCAGTTGAACTGGAAACTTAACTTTTATTAAATTAATACCTGCATATATTTTAAAGAGCCAACTAATTATACATACTACAAACAACAGTAGTCACATCATATCCCTCCCACCCCCAGCTCTGGTAACAGCTTTCAGTTATTTCATCAAATCCTTTTGGCATTAATTCTATATCTTTATTTAGAGTGCTTGTGATTTTGTGATTCTTAGTTTACACATTTCCTGTTGAATTCCCTACCATGGGACGTGAATGATGAGCCCTCTTTATTCTCCTGCCCCATATACACGCACCAGCACATACAGTTTTCATCCCTCCATCAACATACACACACACACACGCAATATGTGTATAAGAATCTTGTCATTTGATTAATTCAGAATTCTCAGCTTGTATTATTATTTCTTGTGTGCTACTCAGGGTTGAAGTAAGTCATACATATTATTACTTTTACTTCTTTTCCCTCATCTTTCATTTTCCTTGGAATTGGTTGTTTTGTTTTTTGTTTGCTTAGTTTTTTGCTCTGTTCTTTGTCAGCTTTATTTTCTTGTGGAATTCTATTCTGGAGCTTTATGACCTGCTCCAGTTTGCATTGATTTTCCTTTATTCCTGGTATATAACTGATGTCTTGAGATCTCCTTTCATCATCACCTTGGGGATGCCCTTTGCATCTTATCCTTCGTGTATTTTCTATATCTCATATATTTGTCTTTTTAAATATACCCTCTGATTTTGAAGCAGCACAAAATCTCTGAAGTTTATATTTGTGTATATTTTCATCTATCTGTAATTAAGGAATACGTAGGTGAACATTATCAGTTTATAATTAATGTATACTTTTGGTATAGGTAAATGATTAGCATTTGGAAAGTTCTAGCTGATAATATAAAATTTGAGGAAATTTGTCATATAAATAACAAAAATAACGTATACAAATGCAATCATTCAGTAATGTAGAGGTGTCTTAAGTAAAACTGATAACAACAGTCTGCTTCTGCCCTGTTGTAACCACTTCTAACATTTGTATAACCTTTCTGGTTTTTTCCCTTTGTTTTTAAAAACATGCATATATAGAGAAATTTTTTAACTTTTACTCTTCATATTATTTTGTAACTTATATCACTCAGAAATATATTGTGGGTATTCTTAAAGTTAAGACAATATATCTACCACATTATCTACACCACCTGCATTTAGTATTCTGTGGTATAGATGTACATATTGCTCTCTCTGTGGATGTACGTCCTATATTTGTTCCCAGTCTGCCATTTCTGTTTGAATTTAGTTTATGGTACCTTTTTCCATAAAGAAGTTTTAAAAATACTGTGATATCTATACTGTCTTTCTTCTCCTTTCTGGATTCTGGAGTTTCACTGCTTTACAAAAAGTCTTCAACATAAGGTATTATAAATTTTCTGGAATATTTTCTTAAAACACTTTTCTTAATAAATTTTTATTTCATGAATTTAAAAATACCCTATTTACATTTAACTCAGTAGCATTTTATTTGGGCTTTCTGCATTCTATATTAATAAAAAAAATTGCTGTAAGTTTTTATTTGGGGGCTGTCTTCCTCAGGTTTGATGTCATGCTCATTAAGTTCATTTACTAAATTCATTTAGTAAATGGATTTGAGCTCTCCTGTTTTTCTTTAACTCTAGTGTAGTTTACATAGGAGTTAACTGTTCCATAAGAGTAAACTAGAACTCACTCGTAAAACCATATGAGCTTAGCCCCTTTTTTGGTTATAGGTCTTTTGACAGACTTTTGGTTCCTTTTACAGCAGTTGACCTTTTGATTGTTCCATATGTTCTTGGCAGTTGACTCTAATCATTATCGACGTTCAGTATTTAAATTACAAAATATATTCATAGCACAGAATCTAACATATGATTCCTTTTGTCTTCCTATGTTCCCTAAATCAGATATAATATAGTTTTAATTTTCTTCCTTTTTAATGCTTAGTTTATTAAAAGTTGAGGGAAAGAGTTTTGTTTTTTTTTTCTTCTATCCTGTCACATTACCCAAAAAAACTTCGTTGGGTTTATTTTATATTAGCTTTTTGGCTGTGAGAAGTTTTTCAACTCTGCATGTTTAAGTACTTCTGTATATGGATTTCCTTATGCATTATTATCAGAACAATTTTTAAAATGTTATGTATGTTTGCTAGTAGTAAAACCATGTGATGAAAATGTTCTCTTTGTTACTGATAAAAAGATAAGTTGGGAAATGAAACTTACATCTAGCTGGGTAAGTGGATTTGCTAAGAATTAACTTTTAAATTAGGAAGGGTTACCAACCCAGTCAGTCACAGTTCCTATTTCAACCACAGGCCCTCCCACATGGGAGTCTGCCCCTGTACACAGAATATTAAAGAGTTAATAGGCAGGCAGATCTGGAAAAACAAATGAGAAAAGACATTTACCTAAGTCCTTTTCCCAAGTTGTGACTTTATTTATTAAGATTAGTTTTCACTGTTAACAGAAAGTCCCCAAATCATAGTGGCTTAAAGGCAGAAGTTTCTGTCATGTAAAAACAAAATCCAGGGAAAGTCAGTACAAGGCTACTGTAATGAGCAAAAAATAAAAGCCAGAAGGAAAAAAAGGAATAATATTCTCAAAGTACTAGTTGCCTGTATGTATATGTACAGGGGTGGGAGTGGGAAGGTCACATCATAATTATAATCATGGGATTAGTATAACTTTTTTCATTTACTTTCAAAGACATTAAAATTTCTTTTTTGTATTTTTTTTTTTGTCTGTACCTATTAAAGTGCCCTTAGGATTTTAATGAAGCAGTAACACTTCTATATTATGAAACTTTTTTTCCTTACTGGTTATTTCATTGCTTCATAACAATTGTTCCCAGTTGACGTAACTTTATTAGTTTGTTTTTTACTTTAAAAATGCCTATTATCATTACCCCTCTGTTTATTCAGTAGTTATAAAAATATTTTTATTAAGATGTAAAACATGCTGAAAAGAACACAGTTCTTGAGTTTACAGCTCTGTGAATTATCACAGAGTGCACATATTCATGTAACTATCAACCAGGCCAAGAAACAGAACATTATAGTATTCCAGAAATTACCTTTGTTTCTTCTTTCTATGAACTACACTTTCCCCCTATCCAAAAGTAGATGTTATCTGAACTTCTAACAATGTAAGTTTTCTTGTTGAACTTTATATACCTAGAATCTTTTACTATAGGTACTTTTGTGTCTGGCTGCTTTTACTGAGGAACATGTTTGGAGCTTCATATATATTATTGGATATAGTTAGAATTTGTTCATTCTCTTATGGTATTCTGTTGTATGACTACACTATTTTTTTTTCCATTCTGTTGATGGGCATATTCAAAAGGTATTACCTGCTTATATCAAGGTACTGTACTAAATCCAATGAATATAGCTGGGGAAATGATGGACTGAGTTCCTGCCTTAATGAAGCTTATTTTCTAGGGGGAAGCAAACACTAATTAGAGTCATAATTAGTATGTTAAAGGAGCAGTTTGTGGAAAGAGACCTTATAATGGAAAAACAGAGCTGTTATCTAGAGGGCTTCTTAGAGAAAGCGATGTTTAAACTAATAAAATATACATATACCAAAACATAGAATGAAAACATTTCTCTCTCACTTTTTAATTTTCACTCCACAGTTAGCTTCTGTTGATTATTTCTTGTATATGCTCTTAGGTAGATAAATGAGACTGATATTCAGTACTCATCCATACATTATAATTTAAATAAAAATAGAAGTATGCTCTATCTTTTCTTTTTCTAGTTTTTTTTTTCATGTAATGTGGTGGATGATTATTCATGTCATGATTTGTAGATTTATTGTTTTTCATAAGTACATTTTATTTCCTGTTGAGCTTACCAAAATTTATTTAAACATTTTTTTAGAGCAGGGCATTCCAGTTTTTTCCTTGTTATGACAAACATGGATGGATCTAGTGAAGAATCTGGCCACCATAAAGGCTGATGGGATTAGTATCTCAGAATTCTTACAGCTTATTCATGGCCTAGGTTAGAAAGTTCTGTCCCAGGCGAGCTGTTACTAGCAAAGGCTCTATGTTCAGATGCCTGGGTTTAAATTCTAGCTTTATCACTTAATAATTGTGTGATCTTAGGCAATTTACTGACATTATCATGGCCATTGTTTTTTATTTATAAACGAGAAGTTATCTTGAGAATTAAATGAGATAATCCATGTAGACATCATTGGACAGTGTCTATCACATAAAGTGTCAGTGTCACATAAAGAACACTCACAAATTGTAACTTTTATTAAATTCATCATTACCATTTTTGTTGCTGGTTTAGGTCATTTCCAGTATTTTTGTGAACATTCTTGTACATATATCATTTGAAAACTCATGTGAACATAGCGTAGTAGAATTTCCAATGTACTGTCATTGATGCTTAGCTGACAAAATGATATAAAAAGGGTAATCCCATTATTTTATGTATCTTTGATCTTTAGTTAGGCTAAGTATCTTTCTGTAAATTTTTTGGCAGTTGGTATTTCTTATGTTAACTGCCTGTCCATTTCTTGCACACTTTTTTTTTTCTTTTTTTTTAACTTAAATGAGCATCTGATCTGCTAAGAATTTTGATTCATCTATAATTTGAAAGTTGTATTTTGTGGTTTGTCATTTATCTTTAAATTTGTTTTTGGTGTCTTAACTGTACATAATGTTTTTAATCTTATAAAATATAGCAATATTTCCTTAATGGATTTGAGACTATATGATCACTTCTAAAATTATGCAAATCTTTAATTGTTACTTTAATGATTTTTATTGTTTGATTCCCAGATATGAGATTTCAGTTTTCTCCAAATAGAGAAATATCCAAAAAGTCCAAACGTATCATGACTAATAACACTTTGACTAATGCATTCTTTGCACACTGACTTAAAATACTGTATTGTATATTAAATCCCATTTATAAATGGATCTCTTTGGGTCTCTCTGTTCCATTGATCATTTTTCTGTTTTTGAACATTACACTTATTTACATTATGGATCATTTATTTGTAATATATTTTGTAGTAGAAACACCTCTTAATTTTTTTTCTTTTATAAATGGAAAGTTTGGCAAGTTTCATTTTTTCTTTTTTGATAATTTTTAACCAACTGCAACTTGTCTCCTTAAATCCTTTCAGAATTTGATTGTACTTGCATTATATTAAGTTACAGTGAGGTGGATAATTATATTTTTCAGTATTTTTAGTCTTCTCAGAAAGGAACAAGATATGAATCTTCAGTTTTTTGGTCCTCTCTTATGTCCTTAAGTAAGGTTTTATAATTTTACTTCATAATGGTCTTATACCTTCCTTTTTAATCTAATCTTAGATATATAAAAATTATTTCTGTGAATTGAGTTGTTTATCCTCACTTTTAATACCAAATTATTGGTAGGGTAGGTAGTGGAAAAACTAATTACTTTTATGTATTTATATTGTATCCAATTATTTTATTGAACCCTTTATATTTTCTAATAATTTTTTGGTTGATTCTTTTGATTATTTCAGTAAACTGCCTCCCAATAACTATCTCATTATTGGGATAATTTCCATTATACTTATTTCTTATTTCTGGTTTTATTATGTTGACCAGCCTTTTCAGAATATAAATAACAAAATAATGGTAGTAAACTCCTTTGTTTAGTTCCTGAGTGTAATGTGAATGTTTCTAGTGTTTTATTATTAAATAGAACGTGTAGTATTGGTTTTTTACAGATCCTCTCATAAATTTAAAAGCACTTTCTTAAATTTACAGTTAAGAGTTTTCTTTTAAACTGGCTGGTATTGGAATTTAGATACTTTTTTAATGCATCTATTTGAGATGCTGAACAGATTTCTCCTTAATCCTTGCAAAGTAAGGATCTTAGCATTCGTCTGTCTTTTTTTTAATCATTGTAAACACTATCTGTTCCTATATATTCTTTATGTACACAAGGTAGTTTTTATGTACACAAGCTCCCCTAAGATGTGGGTCTTGGCATCTATGTTTACTGACAAAATTGATCTATACTTCCTTTTTTTAAAAAATATTTGTCAATTTTTGATATCAGATTATACTAGTTTTATATAATCATTAAGGAGGTTTTCCCCTTTTTCAGGTTCAGAGCAGTTTAGATACAGGAATCATCTTGTCTTTGAAGATCTGACATGACAGCACAGCTCTGAAACAGAATGGGCCTAATTTCTTTATTGGGCATAGATCTTAGGCAGCCTTTTCAGTTATCTATATTTTTTCTGCATCTCTTCAGTTTTTCTGCCTCTTAAAGTAATTCTGATAACTTAGAGTTTCCTAGATTATCATCTGTTTAATGAAGATGTTATAGTTTATTGGTATAAAGTTATGTATTATTATTTTATAGATTTTAAAACTTTTTCCTGTATTTTTGGTATTATCACCTTCCTTATTTCTGGTGTTGATTTCTCCATTTTTTGGTCTTCCATTCAGCTTTTTGGAAAGAAAAAGCCTTTGGTGGTCTTTATCTAATTGCCACATTATTTTATTTCTTCTACTTTATTTTGGTTTATTTTCTTTTTCTAGCTTCTTGAAGTAAATGCTATTCTGTATTGCTTAAGCTGGAATTTTCCTTTACCAATCTGGCTGTGTCCTTTAGGTTTTGAGATCTCATATTCCCAGTATTAATATAATTTTGATTCCTTTGGTCCAAGAATAATTTAGAACAGTATTTTAAAATTCCTAAGTGTTTAGTTTGGGAATTATCTTTATTTTTAATTCCTATTTATATTACATTGTGCTCAAAGAATATAACCTATATGATTCTGACCCTCTGGAATTTGAAGTAGTTTTTCTTCATCTCGTAGTACACTATCAGTTTTTAAAATAAACAATTTTAAAAATAAAATGATATACCTAGCTTTCTGAATTTTACTCCAGCTGATTTTCCCTTAGATCTTACTGCCACCAGAGTATACTGTATGTTTGTATTTTTGACATTTTCTAGTGTATACATACACTTACATCAAAATAGTCTGTAAGAAGTTATAAATTTAGAATGTGTTTTATTGTATGATTTAGAAAAGTAGAAAAAAGTCTAAGTAGAAATCGTTTGGAAGAAGATTTCAAAAGAGAGAGACTTTAACTAGTCTCATTGAATGAGTCATGTGTGGCTAGATGGGGAATGATCAAGGACATCATGCATGTAGAGAACTTAAGGAGCAAAGACGTGTGCATTTGTGGGGAGTCGAACCTGATCTGGGTAGAAGAGTAACAGGAAATAAAGCTAAATAGGTTAGCACTGAGCCTGATTAGTAGGACCATGTTAAATGTTAACGGTAGATTGTGTACAGCTCTCCTAAATATACCAGTGTGGAACACCTTGTTGAAAATCTGAAGGAATATGTATGGTTGCAGTATACTGTAGAAGTCAGAAAACTTCTTGTGAAGGAAGTTCATTAAAAAAAAAAATAGATATATTATGCTGATAAAATGTGGTATTTTGTGGTTGAAAAATTGCTCCTAGATATTTAGAAGTACCTTTCTACCTCTACTGGTTTAATAAAACACCTATAGATTATAACTTTGGCATTTACTCATTAAAATTGGGAGAATCTTAAATAGAGAAAAATCTAGAGACAAACATAATCGTAGAGTTAAAGGCGATGTATATTCTAGCTCTAATAGAAATCTATTTACTATTTATAAAAAAAATCACAACCTGTGTTTTGAAGGTGGCGGGGGGGAATGGATAATCATTTAGTGTTGTAATTCCTTATGTCTAAACCTATAATATTATTTAAGAGACAAATTTATTTTATTCTGGTCATACTAATTTCGGCCAAAAGGATGACATCTGAAATATTTAAATATCCAAAAACCTTCTAATAGCCTATGGCAATCATTGTCTAAGGGCCATAATAAGGAAGAACAGTTATTTATTGTTTTTCTTTTACACTTATTCTCAAATTCCGTATAGTTCAGTTATTAAATGATCATGTGCCTTTGTTTCAAATTGGAAAAATTTTTAATCTCAAATTGGGAAGATTAAAGAGTTTATAAGCAAAACATGCAGTAAAGTGAGCCATGATAGTCTTACATGACTAAATATAGTTAATTTTCATGGCTGTTTTTAACCACAGCAGTAACACTTTAGAATGACATGTATATTGAAAATAAAATTGGAATAATTTATTTTAGCCATAGAGTAATTATCTTACTCTATTTATAATGCTAAGCTATATATCAATAGAAAGGACTTATTAGCTCCCCTAAGAATATATAACTAGAATATTTCATTTACTGTTTTTCAGTTACGTTTTCTCAATTCTATAAAATACAGCCCAATAGGTGGTAGTTTCTGGATGGCCAAGAATTGCTTAAGAAAGGCATGCATTTAAAAGAAAAGAGAAAAACCCTTTCCAGTAGAATGGACTTTTTGTAAAATATATTTTGCGTATAGCCCCAAATGTTTTATGGTTAGCAGAGTTAGAATTTAGATGTGTTTAATATAAATGAATATTTTTAAAGTGTTATGTTTAACTATATGGGCTTCTTATTTATAGTAGTATTTTATATATAACTGTACACATATTTCTTTATGAGCAGATATTTTTCAAATCATTTGCTTATGTGTGGGAACATGCATTAGTATTTATTGTTTCCCATTATAATATGAATTTTAAGGTGTTTGTAAAGAAAAAGTAAGCTCACGTATCAAGGTAGTAATAGTGATATTATGCATTAATTATCATTACACTGATAAAATTCAAATATTTTTGAAACAATGAAAAATTTATTTTATGGTAAATAAAAAACTTGCTTTTCATCCCTTATTTGTCAGCTCTGCAATTGAAGTTAATTGTGGTGATGTTATGCATTTAAGAGCCAGCCATTTTCTTTCAGATATGGGTATTCTAGGGAACTGCAGTTCAGCCCTAGAATTTGAAACATTAGAGGGGTACATCAGACTGAGCGTAGGTTAGGTGATATACCTAGTATCTCTGTCTTATGCCTCTGAATAGACTTTGACCAGGCTCTGATAAGTTTTACGAAGTTACTCACATGGTAAGCTTAGATGTATTTAAACTATGGAACATGGGACAATATTCTTAGATGTACTACCTCCTTATTTGTAATATTTTAAAAGGAAAAAAGCATATTTCACTGTAAGGATAATTAAGTTATAGTATTGAAAGATTTTAATTATTAAAATTAACCAAGATTGACATTGTCTTGTATTTTCTAGGCAATTAAGTTGGAATATTCAAGGTTGGTTAAATTGGCCCAAGAAGATACCCCACCAGAAACAGACTATCGATTACATCATGTAGTAGTCTACTTTATCCAGAATCAGGCTCCAAAGAAAATCATTGAGAAAACATTGCTAGAACAATTTGGAGATAGAAATTTGAGTTTTGATGAAAGGTAATTTGAAAATGTTTAATATCTTATTCGTATGCTCAAATTGTCCTTGTCTTTTTTATAGTTCCCAGTGCAATTTTTGAATGTTTATTTTACACATACACAGACATATTTCAATAAATGCAGTACAAAATTTGACTTCACTTAATGTAAACAATTGCTTTGTAATTTATTTGAGATTTATAATCATGACCTTTAAAAGTTTGAAGTAAAAATAATTTAGATTGCTTTAGTACATTTTAATTGTGAACTAAGGTACTGAGCTAGGCAATGTAAAGATACACAGAAGAGTATAATATAATTATCACTGCCCTTTGGGGACTTAATATTTGAATTTCTCAACCTCTCCACTATGGATATTTGGGGCCAAATAATTTTTTGTTTTTGAGGGGGCTGTCCTGTAATTTGTAGGATATTTAGTAATGTTCCTGGCCTCTACCCACTAAATGCCAGTAGTACTCTCCAACTGGTGACAACCCATACGGTCTCCAAATACTGCCAGATATCCCCTGAGGGAGCAAAATCACCCTTGTGTGAGAACCACTGGAGAAAAGTAATTATATGTACAAATAAAGTAATTAAACATCTCCTGACATAAAGAGAAGGCTTAGAATGGTTAAATTAATTTTGGTTTACCAAAAACTGTTTTCTCTTAGAAATTCCTATAAAACTATTTACTAATGTTAAAAATTTAAATTTAATCTAATTAGAATGAATACTATTTAAAAAAATTTAGGCCTTAGGTAAAGATCCAAAGTACTGAAAAGTTATTTTAGAATACAGAAACATTTATACTATCTTGGAGTTCATTGTAAATACATTTAAATTCTGAAGTAAATGATTATCCTTTCATGAATGTCTCAAAAATAGTGAATTAAAAATATGTGAGTAGAGAAGAGTATGAGGGAAAACAAAGCATCCAGGTTTAATTTCTGCCTCACCATGTGTCTGCTGTGAAATTTAGGATTAAGTGAAATAATACAGGTGAATGGTTTTGAGCATTATCTGGTAGACAGTAAATGCTCAGTGAGTATTGGCTATTAATATTTTTATTAGTAGTAAGGTTGGCATCACTTATTTTGTTACATATAACTGTGAAGAGCTCAGAAGCTATAACCCTCATTATCTGGACTGTCAGTATACTATGTTCCAATGAGTATATGCTATTGAATTTGGGGAAGATACTTACGGAGTACTCACGTTGATTTTTCAGTCTTTTGCAGTTATTTGCCCTGGCAACTAAAAATAGTTTGTTTTAAGAAATCTAATTTCTCTTGTGCTTGAAATCCAGAGTAAAATGTGTGTGATAACGAAATATATTTTGGGGGGATTTCTTTAGCAATGGTTCTGATCATAAAATCTATTGAAATGTTTCCATTCCTACCTGAAATGATAGGCACATTTTGGATTCCTTTTTACTATTTATGAATAATACCATTTGGAGGAAAATAAGATTTCATGTCTCTGGAGCTTACTTAATAATACATTATAAATTTTTAATTTTTTTTTACATATTCCATCTTTATTAATAGAATATAATTTAAAAGCCATATGTATCAATAAATATAACATGGTAAATTTGAATTAGAATTATTGCTTCTGTCTTCTTTATATATTTTGTAACTATCTGGTATTGTCCAAAAAACACATTTTTCACTTAAGTATTTGAAAGTTGTTTCCTCAAAAAAATATTACTCAGTGATAGTGGATTTCATTTTCATATGTGTTGGGTAGTCTAGTTTTATATAACACATGTTTTTCAGTCTTTATGGAGTTTGCTTTTGATTTAGAAATACATTTCTTTTATTTGAAGGTGTCACAACATAATGAAAGTTGCTCAAGCCAAAATTGAAATGATAAAACCTGAAGAAGTAAACTTGGAGGAGTATGAGGTAATGTGCCTTTTGAGAGGTTGAACTGTAGATTGAGGAATTGTTTAATTCAGTAATCTTTCATTTCAGTACAGCTAAGCACATGAGAAAATTTGACATAGAGTGTTGAAGTAACTTGCCTAAAGTTCTCATAGCTTCACGTCACAACTTTGTTAACAGAACCTATGTTCTTAAATACTGTACTACAGTGAAGCCATGCTATATTTTTTCTTTGCTTCATCAGATATTTTGGGGGGAAGTTAGAAATTCGTTTTAATCATTGTATGCCATATATATTTGTCATTATTGGACAGTGTTGTGTGAGAGATCTCGAGCACACACATGAGTAGTTGTATCATGCCTGTGGTAATTTTTGTGCAAAATATTCTCTTTGTGTTAAGTTTGGCTTTAAAACTAATATTTTTTTAAGTTACCAATTCAAACACCTAGTATTTTTTCAAGCTTTTAAATTTAACTTTATACATTGTCTTTTCAAAAACTTATAAATTTGGTAAATTTTAACTTGCTTTCATGAGTGCCTTTGATTAATGACTGCTCTCATTTACAAACTTAATTACTTTATATTCCCTTAAACAATTAGTGTAATTCACTACATTAACAGATACAAGGAAGGATACAGAAAACAGTTATTTTTTTTATAATATAATCGTCGTTTATCTTTCTCCACTTATTTTTTGTTTTGTGTTGTATTTTTTAATATTTTTATTGGAGTATAATTGCTTTACAATGTTGTGTTAGTTTCTGCTATTCACAAAGTGAATCAGCTATATGTATACATATATCCCCATATCTCCTTCCTCTTGTGTCTCCCTCCCACCCTCCCTATCCCACCCCACTAGGTGGACACAAAGCACCGAGCTGATCTCCCTGTGCTATGCAGCTGCTTCCCACTAGCTATCTGTTTTACATTTGGTAGTGTATATATGTCCATGCCACTCTCTCACTTCGTCCCAGCTTACCCTTCCTCCTCCCCATGTCCTCAAGTCCATTCTCTACGTCTGCATCTTTATTCCTGTCCTGCCCCTAGGTTCTTCAGAACCTTTTTTTTTTTTAGATTCCATATAGATGTATTAGCGTACGGTATTTGTTTTTCTCTTTCTGACTTATTTCACTCTGTATGACAGATTCTAGGTCCATCCACCTCACTACGAATAACAGTTTCGTTTCTTTTATGGCTGAGTAATATTCCATGGTACATATGTGCCACATCTTCTTTATCCATTCATCTGTCGATGGATACTTAAGTTGCTTCCATGTCCTGGCTATTGTAAATAGAGCTGCAATGACCATTGTGGTACATGACTCTTTTTGAATTATGGTTTTCTCAGGGTATATGCCCAGTAGTGGGATTGCTGGGTCATATGATAGTACTATTTTTAGTTTTTTAAGGAACCTCCATACTGTTCTCCATAGTGACTGTATCAATTTACATTCCCACCAGCAGTGCAAGAGGGTTCCCTTTTCTCCACACCCTCTCCAGCATTTATTGTTTGTAGATTTTTTGATGATGGCCGTTCTGACTGGTGTGAGGTGATACCTCATTGTAGTTTTGATTTGCATTTCTCTAAGGATTAGTGATGTTAAGCATCCTTTCATGTGTTTCTTGGCAATCTGTATATCTTCTTTGGAGAAACAAGGTAGCTACTTTAATCTACTAAAGAGTGTCTTGAAAAACAAAAACAAATATAAAGAAATCTGAACATTGAAAGCTTTCCTTTTGTGATCAAGAAAAATACAGGCATGTATGCCATTACCACTTCTATTCAGCATTGTACTGGTAATTCAAGGACAGTAAGGCAACAAAAAATAAAGCAAAAAGTAAGAGATTGCAAAAGAAGAAACGAAGTTTTCATTATTTGCAGATTTTATACCTAGAAAATACAAAATCTACAGATAAATTTATTGGAGATAAATAAAGATAATAAGAGAGCTTTGTAACATACAAGTCTTATGTCAAATATCAGTTTTATTCCTTTATACCAGTAACAAATAATCAGATAGAAATTCTAAAGAATAACAGCATTTTTAGTAGTACCCAAACTGTGGAGTACCTAGAAGCAAATTTAGCAAAAATTGTGCATGACTTTAGGAGACGTTATAAAGAAGACCTAAACAAATGGATATATGTATCGTATCGTGTTTGGGAAACTTTGTATTATAAAGATGTCAGTTTTCCCCAAAATGGTTTATTGATACTGTGCAGTTTCTGTCAGACTTCTAGCCAAGTTGTTTTATGGAGCTTTAATAAGCTGATTCAAAACTTTTATGGAAATGCAAAGATCTCACTCTAGTCCTGACATTCTTGAAGAAGAACGAGGTAGGAAGGCTTTTTTACTTGAAATCAATACAAATTATCTTAACCTTTATGCTTTATAATAATATTAGCATAAGAATAGGTAAATTCGAGCAATAAAGCAGAATAGAAAATCTAGGAACACAGCCACAAATAAATGGACACACAATACATGCCAGAGATGGCAGGCAAATTGGTTGCTAACTCTACCCTTGTCTCCAAGATTCAAGTAACATGGGACTTGATTTTTTTTTTTTTCTTTGCGGTATGCGGACCTCTCACCGCTGCGGCCCCTCCCGCCGCGGAGCACAGGCTCCGGACGCGCAGGCCCGGCGGCCACGGCCCAGGGGCCCAGCCGCTCCGCGGCATGTGGGATCCTCCCGGACCGGGGCACGAACCTGCGTCCCCTGCATCGACAGGCGGACCCTCAACCACTGTGCCACCAGGGGAGCCCCGGGACTTGATTTTTTATTTGTGATTTGATTCTACAGTCTCTCTACAAGCATGCTTCATCAGATTGGCTTCAGCATTTTTATTATGAAAACTTCTCATATTTTTTCTAACTGCAGAGCCACTAAGTCTTATAGGTATTTACATGACATGTTTTTGGATTCTGTATATCCCACATATCTTTGTCTTGCTCTAAGTCACGCATCAGCAGACCTTGCCCACAGACCAAATCCAGCTCACCACCTGCTTTTTTAAGTAAAGTTTTATTGGAACACAAGCCATTTGTTTAGGTATTGCGTATCAGCACTTTCACACTACAACCGCAGAGATGAGTAACTGCAACAGAGACTGCATGGCCTGCAAAGCCTGAAACATTTATTGTCTAACCCTTTAAAGAAAAAATTTACCTACTTAACAACTTCTAAGGTGATTCTAATGACAATAGAGTGGCAATTTGAATACTTCCCCCAGAAAAGTTAACTTAATGCTTGCAAGACAATTTTACCTTTATTTGTTATTAAGGTCTACTTATAGTGTGAAAATTATGCCTTTTAAAATTAAAAATTAAAAATTAAAATGATTCATATTCAAGTAGAATGTAGCTGGTCAATAACTGGCCTGTATGTTTCTTATTTTCATTTACTGATAATAATATGTATATAAAAGCTTTCACACTTCTATCATCACTATCTCCTTTAGGTTAGTCCTATATTGAATTTTAGTTATGATTTTCCTTGAATCAATTTTTATTAAGAAAAAAATCTTGATTTTATTTTTTTAAGTCATTTTCTAGAGTTATACGTTGTAAGTTCTGAATCATTTAGTCACATTACATGCCCAATAATTGTGAGTTGTTTTGGAGGGAGAGGCTGTTGAAATGTGAAATGCATCTATCTTTTTCACCATAGCTCAGCTGAAAAGAGTATTCAGCAACCACATTTAAAATTTAACACAAATTTGGGAAAATTAAAAGGTTAAATAATTTTATTATGATGTAACATTTTTTTTTTCTTTCAGTTCCTTAAAACTGTGCTTCAAATAACAGTCTTCAAGCTTTGCTTCCTGTTAGAGGAGTTAGCTTCATTTACCTTCTGCCTTCAATGTGATGTAGATCTATAATAATACTTTTTAAATTTAAGTGTATTTGCTTTACGTTATATTAGTTTCAGGTGTACAGCATAGGTTCAGTATGTTTACAGATTATACTCCATTAAAAGTTATTACAAGATAATAGCTATAATTCCCTGTGCTATACAATATATCCTTGCTGCTTATCTATTTTATACATAGTAGTTTGTATTTTGTAATCCTGTACCCCTATTGCACTCCTCCTTTCCCTCTCCCCATGGGTAACAGTATGGAGGTTCCTCAAAAAAATGAAAATAGAACCATCAATATAATCCAGCAATTCACTCCTCTGTATATGTCTGGAAAAAATGAAAACACTAATTTGAAAAGATACATGCACCCCAAATATTCTATAATGATATCTTAATAATAAAATTTTACAATGAAGAATTTGTGAGAGAGAGAGATGACCTACCTGACTGATTATCTTGCCTTTGTATTTCTGTTTTCTTCTAGTGAGTCATTGTTGTTTAATTTCTCATCAATGTCTAACAATTTTTACATTTATTATTATACCGATAAATAGTTTTGTATGTAAGACAGTAAAGTCTTGATTTAGGTCTAGTTTATCTTTAATTATGAACTCTTTGCTTCTGTTAATTCAAACAGTTATCAAAACAATGTATTTATAAGCAGTTTTCATTGTAGTTTTAATATCTATATACTTTTACTATTTTCTTTCACCTACAGGAATGGCATCAGGATTATAGAAAATTCAGGGAAACAACCATGTATCTCATAATTGGGCTAGAAAATTTTCAAAGAGAAAGGTAAGGCAAGATGTACACACATGAAAAGGAGAGCTTAATTTTTGTATTCTATTCAGATGTGACCTCATCTATAGAAAAGGTTTTTTTCACAGTGTATATTTTCAATAAATGTTTTATTTTAGAACAGTCTTAGATTTACAGAGAAATTGCAAAATTAATACAAAGAGTTCCCATATACCCCACATACAATATATTTTCCATTTTAAGCTAAATCTGTAAAGCTGGCATTATTGTCATTGTTTTTATCAGCTCTCAAACACTGCAATTGAAACTTAGAATGGAATAGGATTAGACTGAAGCCTAGAAGTTTGCTGGGGACCAAAGAAGCTGGTAGCCCAGCAAATGGAATTCTTTGTATTCTTCAACATCTACCTTCCAGTCACTAGCCTTTTTCCTGTTCTTTCTGAGTTTAATCTTGACTTCAAATTAGAGATAGTGTTTCTAATCTGTCTCTTTCTCTGAACTTCGAGGTACTATAAAAAATATAGCTGTAGAAAACTAATCACTTGTCTTCTAAATACTGCGACTGTAAATATTTTAGATTACTTCTCATACAAATTACAGATGGTTTTAAAGGAATTTCTGCTTTTTAAATTGCAATCATTGTTACCGAGAAGAAAAGGATACATATTGATTTATTGACCATTATAGATTATTCATTAATGTGTATTTACTTATTATACATGTATTTCTCAAGTCATATCCTTTAACATTAATTTACTTGACTAAGGATTTTTTTATGTGCTATATTTAAAATACACTGTAATACTGCCGGCCAAGTAAAAGGGATATTGATTTCTTTCTTTTTTTTCCTTTTCTTTTTTATTGTGTAAAGTATAAGAAACCTCCACTTGAGGTAATAATGTTGTTTTTTTTAAATGCCAACATGCAACATTACTTCTAGAGCTATGCTGTCCAACATGGTGGCCACCAGCCACATGCAAAAATTTAAATATAAATTAATTAAAATTTTTAAAGCTAAGAATTCGGTTTCTCAATCATACTAGCCACATTTTGAATGTTCAGTAGTTACGCGTGACTAGTGGCTACTGTTTTGGCCAGCACAGATACACCACTTCCATTATTTCAGGAAGTTCTCTTGGACAGTGCTGCTCTGTTCGTTGGACAGTACACAATGCCATCATTCTTACACTTATCAAAATCTTAAAAGTTATCACACAAAAGTAAAAAGTAATGTTAATACTTGGATACAAATTATTAAAGTCCTAGTGATTGTGTACTTTTAAGATAATTTACTTTGGTTACTGAAATAGAAAACTGTTTTGATCAGTAGCTCTATTTTATTAATATTTTGGTCAAAGTTTTATTTAATAGGGATATTCTAATTAGCTTTAGGATTTTGGAGATTAAGTTTTCTGAGAAAAATATTAATATGGTCTTACAATTGAACAGAGTATCTAAAAGGTATTTCCATTTTATAGGTAAAGAAACTGGGCTCCACAGTGCTGCAATAACTTTGTCAAGGTCACACGACTAACTAGGGAGAGAAAAATTGAAATAGAGACCTCTGTATTCTTGTATAATTTAATGAAATCAGAAAAGGACAAAATGTATTCATTATCTCAATAAGAATTAACAAGATGAACCTGTCATTTTCTTGCTCTCTCCGTAGCTTCTACATTAGCTTTTCTGAGTTAACATTTGTTAAAGGACTTTAAGTATAACTTGGAATTATGTTTAAATTTCATAATTTGCTTATTCTTAAATATGTTCTTGTTGGTAAAGTGAATATTCTTAGCATAGCAAATGTGAAAGGTCAGCTAGAAAATTAGTAATGGTGACAAATATTTACAAATATTATTTACAAATAATATTTATGGAATATTGTAAAAAGAAATGTTAATTTTACCACTTTAAATATAGCGGTTACCGTTACTAGCAGTGTATAAAACATTGCCAAAAGGTTCTGTCAAACTTGTTTTTAATGAAAACTTAGCACTTGAAAGCCATAAATTGAATTATTTATTGATGGGTCATTATTACTTCTCTGAGTAGTGAAATGAAATCATGTTTTTAGGAACCATAATTTTACAGTAGTAAAACTGGAAGATAAAGAGAATCTATCAGGCTACATAGTCTTATTTTATCTTAAATAAGAATTTGGTAACTGGACTGCTGAATTTTATTCTGATTACTTGAAGTGTAAGCACTTTAAACGTTGATAAAATGTAGAACGTTTTGTGTACTTCACTAGAAAATTGGAACATGTTCATAGTTTCAGAGCTATTCTCAGAGCGATGACTCAGGTCTAGAAAGCCAGATATGGATGTCATTCAGGGGAGACCTTTCAACAGGAAACTTAATAGCTATAAAAGGGAAGGTAGATGTGCCAGCAAACTAATTCAACTTAGTGACGTAAAACAACATTTAATATTATTATCACTCTTTAAACAAAAAAAGCTTTAGCTGAGACTATACCCATATTATTTCAAAATAAGATTTCATACCCTAAGTTTTCTCAAAAACAAATTCCTGGGAAGAGCTGTTTTCAAAACATAACTTAAAAGAACTTATTTTTTATGAAGTAGTTTCAGGTGTGTAATTTGATTTGTTATGAATGTGTACATTAATTTCCACATAATTCTACATTTAACATTTGGACTATAGACTTGTTTCTGAGCACCTGAAATTAATAAACAGTAACACTGATTGGCAGTAAACATTGTTTCTATACAGTATTTCACTTTTTAGGATGTTGCATTTTTCTGAATTTGTGAGAAGATACATTATGATTGGAAAATCTGACACATAGGAAATATCTTAAAATATCTTTCATATTTCAGTTATACAAATATATAGCTGTATATATTTTTTCCTACAGCATGTTAGGAGAAGAATAATCGTTTTAGAGACAAATATAGTACTCAAACATTTTTCCCATATTCCCTTTTTAAAACCTAGTTTGAACTTCTTTTTGTTTTTTTTTTTTGCTGTACGCGGGCCTCTCACTGTTGTGGCCTCTCCCGTTGCGGAGCACAGGCTCCGGACGCACAGGCTCTGCGGCATGTGGGATCTTCCCAGACCGGGGCACGAACCCGTGTCCCCTGCATCAGCAGGCGGACTCTCAACCACTGCGCCACCAGGGGAGCCCCTAGTTTGAACTTCTTAAGGTCTAGACTTATATCAATAACATATTAATATTAACTATAAAACAAAGGCCTAACCCTGCCTGCCTTTTATGTTAGTGTTTTCTTTTGTTTGTTTGTATCCCACTAGATTTCCCAGATTTAGAAGCATTTTTTCCCTTCTACTTCACCCATCTCCTTTGGATATTCTCCCCTCTTACATTTTTCTCAATGAGTAGAACTGTGCCCTCACATAGAAAAAAACCTGACTAAAAAAGAGTCACTGAATGAATCGAGTGCTGTTCGTTATAAAGGAACAAAGTAATCTGATCCTTGACATTATGTTGTTTAAAAAGTAGATCGTTGGGCTTCCCTGGTGGCACAGTGGCTGAGAGTCCGCCTGCCGATGCAGGGGACGTGGGTTCGTGCCCCGGTCCGGGAAGATCCCACATGCCGCGGAGCGGCTGGGCCCGTGAGCCATGGCCGCTGGGCCTGCGCGTCTGGAGCCTGTGCTCTGCAATGGGAGAGGCCACAACAACAGTGAGAGGCCCGTATAGCGAGAAAAAAAAAAAAAAAAAAAGCAGATCGTTGACTTTCACATCAGTGTTAATTTTGAGTCTAAATGGAAATAAATACCAAGGAAGACAGAAGGAACTCTGAATTCATCAATTATGGCCTTTTTCTCAGTTTTTTCTTAATTCCTAGTTCTGTTTTACTTTTAAGACAACTATCTGCTGGTTTCAGATGTGGCTGTTACTCAAAAGATGCCTTCAGGCATACAGTGTATCATCAGATGATACTTTTTATTTTAATGTTGTTCTGGATAATCAAAATTTAAATGTATACTTAAAATGCTTTAAAATTGTAATTGACCTTTTTTTACAAAGATAAAATAGTAATGCTATACTTTTTTTTTTTAAAGTTATATAGATTCCTTGCTGTTCCTTATCTGTGCTTATCAGAATAACAAAGAACTCTTGTCCAAAGGCCCATACAGAGGACATGATGAAGAATTGATATCACATTATAGAAGAGAATGTTTACTAGTAAGTTGAATGTACATAGTATATGTTTACTTTATCATTTTGTCTTACACTGGGGCAGTTATCCAGACTCATATATAAGTGATTGACTATTAATTCTGATGGGGTGTCATGATGATGTCTATAATCTGGGTCTATTCCCTTGAGGTGGGAAAATACACTCAATTCTTTATCCCTTCTTCTTTAAGGATCTTAAGTTTTACAGATGATGAACCAGAAATGTTCTTAAAATGAGGTCAGAATAATTACATTTTTATATTTAGATTTCTTCTCATTCTGCCATTCCCTCTTTTGATGAGAGAAGAGGGCCTAAATGATGAATTATCATCATTATTATTCCAGAAAAAGAATAGATTTTTCTGAGTTTTTATAAATAGTATATTTGGTGTACATAATGTTAAAGGATTCATTGTAGTATAATATCGTTTTTTTTCACCTAGTCAATGGAATTTTTTTCCTCAAATATTTTTACTATCTATGTGCTGAAATATTATTGTTGTTATAAACTTTAAGAAATCTTTTTAGCAAGTTTTTTTTTTCCCCCACCAGTTTACTCTCTAGATATCTGGAGTACTTTGTTAATGTTTCTTGAGTCAGCTAACCGTTATGTATAAAATTACAAATTCCATCTTTATACTTTTTTCTGATTAGATTTTATTTAGCTATTAACATGACTATAGATTGTGAACTTCTAAGTTGCAGTTTTTTTCTATAAAATATATAAAGGTATTCAAGAGTATGATTTTTGAATCTATATAGGTTACTTGGTTTATGTGTACTTTAAAAAACTAAGTAGGTGTACTGGTGAAATGTTTTCTTTCAGTAGAACTACATAGTATATGTTAATTGTAGTCTGTGGTATGTTTTCGGAATTTTTGAATGTGAATATTAGAGGCTTGTGATCTTGTTATTTTTCTCTTAGCTGATTTTGCTGCATTTGAGTGTATTTTAAGACTTGAATTATTGATGGTTTGTATCCATTAAGGATGGTATTCTTAATTTGGTCAGTTTCAAAAGGTTTTTAATCAACCCCTGAGAAGGAAGACCTGAATTATATATATTTCAGTTTAAAAAAATACAGTTTTATATAATTATATAAAATTTTGCATTGAATGAGTTAAAGCAATTTTTAATGTAAAAACGTTACAGTGTTGGGATATTGAAATATTTTGGTAAAACTGTTTTAAACATAAATACAACCAAAAAAACTTGATGGTTATTCTAAGACATTTATAAAATGGTAGAATGTGTTTCTTTTATCATTTTAGGTTAGTAAACCAGCCACACTTTGTTGTTTCACATAGGGATTTAAATAAAACCTCAGGAGGATTATTTTAGTGTTCCTTTAAGGTTTTTCTTTTTTTTTACATTGAGTATTTACTGAGTGTCAGATTCTGAGGGATGCAAAGATAAATAAGACCTATTATTTATCCTAAGAGAATTCAATCTGGTGAGTGATGTACACAGATAATTTTTATATTTCAGAATAAGTATTATTATGAGAAATATGCAAAATAATATACCTGGAATTGTTGGGGAGAAGCTTAAGAGATAAGATAAACACTGATCTGGATCTTGATGGATAAATAAGAGTTTAAAGCCTTGTAGAGAAGAGAGAAAAACATTCCAGACAAAGGAATATCATATGAAAAGGCATGGGAAGTATACAACAGAAAATGAAGATAAATCCATTGTGGCTAAGTTATGAGGAACAGGGTTAGGTGGAAGTGATGAAGCCAACAGGATTTGTTGTTAGACTGTGAAGAAGCTTATGCACCATTCTAATGCATTGGTACCATTGTAAAGTTGGTGTAAGTTTGGCTTGATCAGGTTTTGGAAAATCATTCTGGCAGTCGTATACTAGAAGATGAACTGGAAAGGAGTAAAGATTGAAATGAAGAACGCTAGAGGAGATAGACAGGGAAGAGAGGGCGAGAGCCTCAACTAAGGCAGAAGTACGATGAATATGAAAGAGAGGGTATATAAGATGGTAAAGGAAATGAAATCAAGGACTTGGTAACTATTAGATGAGTGGGAAGAAGGAAATAGAAGCATTAAGGCTGCCTGACTTACTAGTTCTGTCTTTGGCTTTCGGGACTCTTAAGAGAATGAATAAGGTTGGCTTTGGACATACTATGTTTGAGTTGTTTCTAGGATGTGTTTTGATTTAGTGAACTTAACATCGAATTTCAGAATAATTACATGTCTTTGAAAGCAAATTATAAAAATTACACTAGATACTTAAAGGCTTACCTCATTTAATCCTCTTAACCACTGTGTAAGGAAGGTAATAGTATCTCATTTTTCATATAAAGACGCTGAAGCTAGGAAGGTACTTGTTTGCTGAAGGTTAAATAATTTGCTTAGTGGCTGAATTGGACTTTCAGCATAAGCCTCTCTGCAAAATCAAGATAAATTGCACAAGAATGACATAACATAACCGTAAGAAATAATAAAATTTTTGTATTTGAAGTTCAGCTTAAAACTATTTAAAAATCATATTTATCATTCTGTAAACGTAAGACTTCAGACATAAACGTCTTATTATACCTGTACCTTTTTATCTGTCTCCTATGTCTCTGTTTCTTATCGCATGGATTTCTCTCTTCTACTCAATTAGATGTCAGCACACTTGGCCTGTGCTCCAGCCTACCACTTGTTTTTATAAATAAACTTTTATTGAAACATAGGCGTGCTCATTCATTTACATATGGCTGCCTTTGTACAGCAACGGCAGAGATCAGTCATTGCAACGAAAACGATATAGCCCTCGAAGCCTAAGATATTTCCTATCTTGTCCTTTACAGAAAAAGTTTACTGATGCCTGTATTGTAAGGGATTGTAAGCTCCATGAGAGTTTTCTGTATTAATCACTTGGGTACCCCTGCATCTAGAACAGTTTCTGGCACATGGCATGTACTGAGTAAGAATTTTTTGAAGGAATAAATGAACTAATGGATTACCTTTATATTTTTGTATCAAGAAATGTAACAGTCCCTGTTGAGTTGACATTTATGGAAAAGATGATGAGTTTTTCAAAAATTTCTTCCTTTTTAAAATTACTTTGAGTGCTTGTCAAATTTTAGAATTGGGGGAAATTCACCTCTGGAGAACAAATTTTAAAATGGTCCCTATAGTGATGATCAAAGTAAAATAAACTGAACTTAAGCTTTAAAAACATGGCAACATTATCTCTCCCACTTCTTTTTTGCTTTTGTTTCTGTTGTTATATGCATAGCCTTTTCTAAGAGACTTTTCTTGCTCAATAGGGTGAGGTTGCGTTTTGTGACTTCCATTTGTTCTAATACTGTCTGCGAACATGCTTGTTATGTTGCCTTCAGTATTAACACTTACATTTTTATTTAATTAAAAAAGGAAACAAACTTGTTGTTCTTTTTTTCATTGCGTTAAGAAATTAAATGAGCAGGCTGCAGAACTGTTTGAATCTGGAGAGGATCGAGAAGTAAACAATGGTCTGATTATCATGAATGAGTTTATTGTCCCATTTTTGCCCTTGTTATTGGTGGATGAAATGGAAGAGAAAGATATACTTGCTGTGGAAGATATGAGAAATCGATGGTGTTCCTATCTTGGACAAGAAATGGAATGTAAGTTTAAACAATGCAGGTGGACACCTGGGGTGTTGGGATTAAAAGTAGTTAGAATTAGATGTTAGTTATTATCATTTTTTATATTCTGTAACATGTTTATATTCGCATCAGTTTTTTTTCTTATTTACAAACTAAGCTGTGCACACTACTGTTGCCATTTATGTTTTACTTCTTCCCCCCAAATGGTAATGATTTTACATGTTTTGAAATGAAACATCAACTGACCACTCCAAATTAATAAATCTTGTTGAAGATAATTTCTCTCCCTGTCGATCTTTAGTTACATCTAATTGTTTATATTTGCAGCAAACCTCCAAGAGAAGCTGACAGATTTTCTGCCAAAACTGCTTGATTGTTCTACGGAGATTAAAGGTTTCCATGAGCCGCCGAAGTTACCTCCGTACTCCACGCATGAACTCTGTGAGCGATTTGCCCGAATCATGTTGTCCCTCAGTCGGACTCCTGCTGATGGAAGATAAACTGCACATACTTTCCCTAAACACACTGTATAAACTTTATTTTAGTTCTTAACCCTTGCCTTCCTGTTACAGGGTTTGCTTGTTGCTGCTATAGTTTTTAACTTTTTATTTTAATCACCGCAGAAGACGAAAGGACTCTACAGACTTTAGCCAGACTGCAAACAAAGCTGAGAATCGCATGGCGCTCAGACTTTGTTTTAACCAGAACTGATGTATAATTACAAATCCAGTTGATTTTATTATGGCAAAACCATGCTTTTGCCACTTGTCTTTACAGTATTACTTTGCTTTTATCTTTTCTTTATCTACAGCTTTCCATTCAGTCTGGATCCTCCATGACTACAGCCATTTAAGTGTTCAGCACTGTGTACAATACATAATATTTGGTAGCTTGTAAATGAAATTAAAGAATAAAGTTTTATTTATGGCTACCTATGTGTTTGTAAGCAGGTATATTATATATTAGTGTATTTTTTTAGTTATATAAATGAATTTTGTCTGGGGATTGTTTAAGATTGGGTGATAAATAGATTAATACACACTTTTAATTTTGCTCTAATGTTAGCACATTAGAAATTTACTGAGTACTTGACACTTAAATATATCTGTATTTTTGACTAAGTTGTTAAACTTAGTATGGCACCTACACCTGTTTTGAATTCAAATCAGGTTTTCACTGAAGTGAGCGGCTGATATTTAAGTCAACCACACTGAAACTTTTAACCTTTTCTTAGATTAACCTTTTATTTTTTTATGTATTTACATATAATATAGCAAGGTGATTATTTCAAGAGATACCAGAAAAAAAGTACTTGAATAAGGGCTATTTAATAGTGAAACTTATAAAAAGTATGTATATGTATATATACATACATACACACATGTATACACACACATATTCTTCATAATGGAGGACAGTGTTTGCATTATATAATCATTCTATTTTTGTAAATTGTATACTACTTTATTTGAAAATGTTCTCTACTAATCAGTACTGTGAAATGAAGTTGATATTGTTGAACTAGAAGTTATGAGTATCTTACCTGCATTTATTTACCTCCTTTTCAAAAAGGAAAAAGCTGTAGAACATTTTGTAGATGGAACTGCTGTTTAAGATTAATGAAGTAATATTGTGAATGAAATTCAATGCTTTAAAGGTAATCATTGTTACCAACAACCTATTTTTGAATTTATAAAAATTCTTTATAAGTGATACTTTGTTAGTGTAGTAAAATATATCATTATACTATGTGTATGTTTCTTATAGCGTCGCCAAAGCTAGTGCTCTTCATAAGTGCCTCTCATAAAAGATGCTGGGTGGAAGAGGAACAAGAAAATATTAAACTGTTATATAATACTCCTTATAAAGGTATCAATATACTGCTAAGGTATTAACGACAAAGAATTGGTACTATTTCTGTTGTAAAGTTAGATTTTGCATATTATAGCCATCAGAATGTGTTTTGGTTTAGATTTCAAGTTCTCTACTGAGCAGAACTAGTGCTCTGCATCGGTTTTCAAGCCCTATTGCAAGTTTAGAAACTTCATATGTATCATCAAAGCATTTATAAAGTATCTTCAGTATTTTATGATATTCTACCATAATGGTAAAGTTGTTTGTGTTTATGTGTATAATTGACCACTGAGACACAAACTGCTAAACACCATATGGAAATTACTCCTTTTACAAGGCACATCCAGGTAAGTATTATTATCATATTTGCTCTGTACTTAAAAGCCAGTTTATTCATTCCTAGTTATGAATCTGAAGTTCTTATTTAAAAAAGGGACCTTTTTCAAGACCTAGGGAAACAACTTGTTTTTATATCAGCTTTTAATCTACTCTTAAGATTTAGGTTAGTGAAATTTTCTTAACATTATTTACTGGATTAAATATAACTTATGGCTAGTAATTTAAAAATTGAAACCTCATAGAACTGTTGTCCATGGCAGATTTCACTTTGATTTAATGACTCTCATTTTGATTACTATAGTACTCCCTTCCCACTCCCCCACAATTACATTTTGAAATAATTTAGGGTAGAATTCAAATAGATAGAGAAGATTTTTAGGAACTTGTTACAAACATCTTGTATAAGGAGACTGTAGCCATGAGTGAACCTGTGAGATCCCATAATACTTTGCAGATTCGTTAAAATACAATACACTAAATACATTAAATAAGTAGTTCTCAAAGTGTGGTCTCCAGACAAGCAGCTTTTCAGCATCATCTGGGGACATGTTAGAACTGAAAATTCTTGAGCCCTATATCAGAACTACTGACTAACACATGTTAAAACTTGAAGAGTTAACAAGTTTCAACAAGTCCTTCAGAAGATTCTGATATCTGCTGAAGGTTGAGAACTACAGCACTAAATAAAACTGTCAGTAGCATTTTATGCACCTTAAATTGATGTTTAAATTCTGTTTACTTTTGAACCCTCATTTCTTGGAAACTTTTCATTATTTCCCTCACTGGCAATTTCAAAGAAGTGACTAAAAATTATTTTGCTTAGTTTTAGATTTATTGAGACTAAGGTGGATTCTCTCCTCCTATATCTAATTCTCCAGAAGTTCAGTGTCTTTGTTTTATGATTCAGAATTGTTGACTTTGGCTTCTGAGTCCTATTGTCCTCCCTCTGAAGTACAATCACACAGCATACTTGGGAAGAGTAAGTAGGGATACAGTTGTGTAATCATTTTTTTTAAATTTACTTTACATTGTTAAGCAGATTAAATATTATTTGTTGTGCCAATGATAACCTCATCCAAAGCATGTGTATTTTGCTGCTAGGACTGCCATAATAAATACCACAGACTGGACGGCTTTAAAAACATAAGTTTATTTTCTCACAGTTCTAGAGGCTGGAAGTCCAAGATCAAGATGTTGGCAGGTTTAGTTTCTCCTGAGGCCTCTCTCTTTGGCTTGCAGAAAGTAGCCTTCTCACTTTGTCCTCACATGACCTTTTCTCTGTGCATGTGTGCATCTCTGATGTCTCTTCCTCTCCTCTTCTTATAAGGACACCAGTCATACTGGATTAGGGCCCCACCCTTATGACCTCATTTAATCTTAATTATCTCTTTAAAGGTCCTGTCTCCAAATACAGTCACATTTGGGGGTAAGGGCTTCAACAAATGAATTTGGGGGTGGGAGACAACAATTCAGCCCACAGTATGTGATGGCCCAGTTTATATACCTCCTTTGCAGACACAAAAGTATTGTTACAAGATCACTGTGCAAATATCTGTAGTTCTATTCTTTCATCTGCTTTTCTTTTACTCTCACTTTATTCTAAAAACCATGTCAAAGTTATAGCAAACCAAGTTAGAAATTGCTCACAGTGCATCCACCTAATCATTTCAGTATGTTTTCATTGAACAAATTTTTGCTGAATGAATGAAATAATTCATTGACTTGCTCTTGTTCATGTTTATTTTATTAGTTTCACTTAACATTATACCATAGGTCTGTTTCTGTTTTGCTGGTGTTTTTATTCTTACCTACTTTATATCCCTATTCCCCAGCCAGTACTGGAGGCACTGGTGTTAACCATTGTGGACACATATTTTTCCATGTTTGGATAATGTTATGCGGTGCGTACATATAAGCATTGGTGGGTTTTTTTTGCGGGGGGTTGGAGGGTGGAAAGGGAGAGGGTCGTTGCTTTTAAAAAATGAAAACACAATCTATTTTACATATGCTTTCCCCTACCCCCTCCTGTACTTTCTAGCCTCCAATTCCTTCTTTTTCTAATTAGCCATTTGATAGAGGTGACTTACAATAATCAAATAATAAGTACTATAATACTACTAATAAAAGTAAATGAGTCATGATTGAGAGAACTACATACGCAATTGAATGCACGCAGACATACACACCAGAATTTCAAATATCCTTACTTACTCCATGCAAAGTTCTTTCACACCTTCACTACCATTCTCAACCTCCTATTCAGTGCAGCTCCAGTAAAATAGGATGATCTCACCTTTACCAAGAAAGTTGGGGAGCTTGGATATGAACCCCTTCAACTTTTCACCTCCACACTTGTAAATTTACAGTTAATTATTAACCAGGATGTGACAAGGGATAGACATTTTTGATAACCCAATGTTATGAGGACGATACAAATAAAATCAAATTCAGTATAAAATGAACTTATAAACTTAGTTAAAAAGTACGTTCATTATTTGGGAGACATATTTGCTCTACTACAAAAGTAGCTCACTGTTTTGCTTTGTATTAGCCCAAAGCCTGTACAATATCAGTTTGTCCTTTAGCAAATGGTTCTTTTTCAATAATCTGGAACTAGATTAGTATCCTTAACCTTAGGTGTGCATCAAAACGGTGAGCTTTCTTTATAAAAGGTGTCTAGGTCCTATCTATCATGTGGATTCTTAAAAGCCTTTTAAAGTGAGAACTATTTTGAGAACATTTGGTAGGTGCTTGTCCAACTTTAATTTTTCTAAGGATTACCTCTGGCCCTCCCCTCAGAGACTAATTGAGCCTGACTAGTAGGGTGGAGAAATATGCTTTTTGCATTATTGTATGTCACGTGAAAAGGCAGGGGGTATAAATTTGCTGATGCCCCCCTCAGCCATACTGCATGCGCATTTTAGTCTGCGCTCCAGCTGAAGCTGCACTCAAGTGTTCTTCAGTCCTTAACTTGCTGGACTTCTTTCTCTCTTCTGAGTGGTAAGAGTGCAGGCTCTAGAACCACACTGCCTGTGTCCAGATCTTGGCTCAGCTCCTCACTGTCGTGTTGATCTTGAGTGCACTCTTTAACTTTTCTGTGCCTACATTTCTTCATCTATAAAATAGGATTACAGTAAAAACTGCCTTATATCATTTTTTTAAAAGATTAAATGTGTTTCTGTATTTAAAAAAACTCTTAGAAAATGTCTGCAACAATGTAAGTGTTCAGTAATCATCAGCCATTTTATAGTTTGTCACTATTGGCTTCTGCTCATGATTTTCAGAATCTCTGCCTTCCTGAGATGAGCTGCTTTGGACTACTCTCATTCCTATCTGCATTCTTTGTTTTCTTTTCTTTCTACTCCTTAAATATCAGTGTTGGCAAGGTCTGTACTTGGCCCTCTTCTAACTCTTCACCCTTCCTGGATGGTCGTGTCTGCTAGTTTGTCTTCCTCTGCTGCCTACATACTTATGATTCACAAGTTTGTGTTCCTAACCAAACCTCCCTTGTGCATTTTAGATCTGTACGTATGTCCAATTATCTGTTCAACATAGAGACTTGGATGCTTCACAGGCACTTTAAACTCTGTATATCCAAAACTGAATTCACTACTTCTTCCCAAACCTGATTCTCTTACATTCTTTTGGTGAATGATATAATGATTCAGAAATAAGGAATTATTCTCAATTTTGCATTTATTTCCCATTGATTACTAGGTGTTGACAGGTCAGAGTTTTAATACCTTGCTCATGCATCCCTTCACTACTACTGTTGATGAGGTTTCTCATCTTTTAATTTGGACAATTGGATTTGGCCTCGAGTGGCCTATCTTTGCCCTTGCCCCTTTAATCCATCTTATATACTGTTGGCAGAATAATCTTTCGAAGAGGTTTTGCATATCTGTCTTCCATTGCTGGACTGAACTCCTTTAGAGGGAAATAGTATCTCCTGGTTTTGTAACCCTAGTACCTGTTAAAATATCTGGCAATTTAATAAAGGTGCAGTCTTGCAGGTTGTCTGGTCCTCCAATCACCTTAGACCTGCGTGGTCTAGTATGATAGCCACTAGTCACCTGTGTCTATTTAAACTTAAACCAAATATTAGTCATCCTAGCCATATTTCAGATTCTCAGTAGCCACATGTGACTGTTGGCTGCCGTATCGGATAATACATTTTAGAACATTTCTATTATTGCAGAAAGTTTCATTGGACAGAGCTACCTCAGACCCTTGCTGATATGGACATCTTCCTCTATTAACACCCCTGGAACATTCAAACACCCTCCAAAGTGCTAACCTGAGCAAATTGGCCATCAGCATTTACATCTCCTTATCTTGATCCTGCCATTAACCACTTTACTACATCTGCTCTTCAGAGAGCATCTCTACCATCATATATCCAGTCAGGAGCGCCCACACAAGGTATTTCTACAGAGGAGATGTTGTAGAGGCATTAGAGAGTAACCCAGAGGGCCTAACTGCAGGATGCAGCTACTATTCCTAGGGGTAGGGAAACAAAAGGAAAAGTTGGAGTTACCAGAACCTTGGAGCTCCAAAAAAAGGGTCCCCATGGAGTTTGGTGCTCAAACCTCTGAGAAGGTTCACCACCTAAGTGCTCTTGCTACTTTTGAGGGATGCAATGAAGATAGCTCTAGAAGTTCTAAAGTTGAAGCTCTAAGTTCCAGTTGAAGAATCAATTGAAATTATTAGGTCACCGGTAGGATTGGCAAGCAAAGACAAAGAAGTAAGTCTTGTTTTCCTCTTTCTACTTTCCAACTTTTCTCTAATACTTCATATTGACAGAACCTAAATGGAGTGCAGAGAAGAGGTCAGGAAAATGCACTTTGCAGAGTCCCAGCCGCAGCATCACAGAGCAGGGGATAAAAGGGTGGATGGAACTGGAGCTGAGAGACAATAGGTATAGAACCTACACAATAGTTTCCGCTCCAAGATTTCATTTTTATCCAAATATGTTAATCACTAAAACACTAAATATTCAGAAATGTATCTATGGAGTATCTCTGGGACCTCAAGAGTAAATGCACTAGTTCTGATTGAAATCCTGTTGCTCTTTTTTTATCAAATGAAACTTTTTAATGATGCTATTTAATGCTTTATTTTTAAAGTCAGCAGTGGAAGGATGTATATATAATATGAATTCATGCCCATTCACACGTTTTGCTTGTGTGCCATATGCCACAGTATCTGCCAGGTAGTATGTTTATAAAACAAACAGTGATTAGACAAAAGTAATAATCCCCCCAAATTCATCTATCTACCCAGAGTTAGACACTTAACATTTTTGCGTTGATCCCCCTGGACATCTTTCTGTACATGTGCACATATACGTGCACACATACAACTATATCTAAATGAAATATAATAGATGTAGACATATTTCCAAGGAAGTGTGTATATATATCCCACTGCTCTACAGCACTTGATTATAAGGAAGATGTACAATATTTATTCATGGATATACAATGTAGGCTGCTACTTATGTCTCTCTGTGTACTACTTTTATCTCTTTTGTCTTTCTGCTAAATTTGTAGATGTATAACTTCTGTCTGAGTTACGGAGTATACAGATATAAAATTTTGAGCTAAATTGTCAAACTTTACCAAACTTCCTGTTTATACTGCCACCACTAGTGCATGAGAGAGTGTTTCTTCACAGGTTCAACAACATAGAATATTAACAGTCTTTAATATTTTTCAGGGACAGCCGAAAATTTATTGTATTTTTAAAATTTTTAATGAGAGTGAATATGTTTCAATATGTTAATGGCCGCTTGTACTTGCTTATGACCTTTGCACTTTTTCTGTTGGGTGTTCACGTCTATAAATTTGCAATAGCTCACATTAGGAATCATTAGTTCTTTACTACTACACACACTGCAGATTTTTACCTTCTGTCATTTAAGCTTGCTTATAATATTAGTGTCTTATGACTTTATTTTTATGTAATCAAATCTGTTGACCTGCTTTATAATTTTCACCTTTGATACCATGTTTAGAAAGGATTTTCCCTGTTCAAGATTATAAAAATACCCATATTTTCTTCTGATATTTTTATGATTTTGTTTTTTATGTCAGTCTTTAGTGCAGTTGGAAATTATATTAAAGGGTGAGGTAAAAATTCACAAAATTTTTCCAAGATTATCTAGTTGTCTATAAAATACTATTTTTCCTTACTGATCTAAAATGTAATCTGCACTAGGTAATAAATTTTTATATTTGAAATTTATGAACACTCTCTTCAGTTCCACTTAATGTTTTTGTCTATTCAGCTACCATTACTAATTTAATGACTTGTTTTAACATTGATTTAAAATATTTGTTTTATAACTAATACACATTTTCCTAGTAGCTAATATGTTGTTACTACCCAACAGAGATGCACTTAATACTCATTTTTTTCCATAATTTTCTGTACTCTTTTACACATAAACTTAGAATTATTCAATCTTCTTTCAAATAAAAATCCTACTGGCATTTTGATTGTACTTACATTGGCTTACATAGATTGGCATATAGAGAAATCATTGAGCCTTTACAATGATGAGTCTTCCTATCCAAAAACAATATTGTCTATCCTTTCATTAGATTCATGTCTTTCAGAAGAGTTTTTTTTAATTTTTCTTTAAGTATCTTAATGTGTTTTAATGTTTTTGTGGTGTTTATGAATTGAATTCTAATTGAATATTAGTGGTAGAGAACAGCAGGTCTCCAACTTTTTGGTCTCAGAACCTCTTCACACAAAAATTTTTGAGGACCTAAAAGAGCTTTTGTTTGAGCAGGTTATATCTATTGATATTTTACCACTTTAGAAATTGAGTAAAACAATATAATATTTAAAATGATAAAAATATCAGCATAACATGTTAACCAAAATAATATATTTTAAGTGAAAAATAGTTAAATTTTCTGCCTTCTTTTTCTTTTGGAGTTTGTTGTGCTTAAATCACAAACCTGAGGCTTGAAAGGAAATTAAGTGCTGATTATAACTGCTACATCCCTTATATTAATTATGAAAATTACGCTGTTCTCACACTTCCACATGACACATAGAATTAGCTTAAAATTTGGACTAGCAAGGACAATTATTTTAAAGATAGATAGGAATCATTTTTCAAAGTAGTCATGTAATTTCTTAGAAAAATAAAAATCATCTAACAGTTTCAAACTTCAGTGTGCCTTCCATAGTCCTGGAAATTTCACCAAATAAGACACCTGCTCTTTGCTTGGTTTGCATTTCCCATACCCCATATTTTGAAAATGTCTCCAGGAAGAAAGCTTATCTGGTGTTCTACACTGCCCTCGAGTATTGCAACCTTGCGTGTCCATTTTCCAAACACTGAAAAGAGTTGCTTCATATTTTTTAAACTGTTCCATGATGGCTAAATCACAGAAGTCTATAAATCTTTTAGAAGATAGTATATGGGGAGTGTCTTTAAGATCTTGGAATAACGAAGGATTTCTTAACACAGAAAAAGAATTAAACATGAAGGAAATTTTTGATAAATTTAACCACATGAAATTAAGAATTCTGTCCATCAAAAGATTCCCTGAAGAGAGTGAAAAGACAAGGCAATGTAGTGAGAGGATATTAGCAATTTGCAAGATGGCAGTGCAGTAAGAAAAATAAAGAATGGACTTACGGCTTGGGTGAGATAATCATGATAACATACTTTCTAAAATGTTCCCAGATCCTTTTTTCATTAAGAAAAGGATAGTCAAAGAAAAACATAGGATTTTTCAACAAAATGAAGTGACAGGAATTCTTATAAGCTACAAAATACAAGAGGATGGAGCCAAACTACACGCAACTACAATATTTTGGCAAGACTGACAGGTTTAGCAGATGTGAGGAGTTATCAGTAAAAAGCAAGCAAACAACAACAACAAAAAAAAAACCAGGAAATTCTGTATGTCCTAAGACCCTCAGAAAACAGAAATTGCCAATACATACCATAAAGTGAGAAGACCTCAATCGGAATCTTCTGCAAATAGTTCTGAGAACGATAAGCAAAACAGGGAGAAGACTCCACTGGCTTCAGTTTGTGGTTGAGTACAAAAGGATGTGGACAAAAATATCGGAGGGGTCTGAGGCAGTCTAATCCTCAAGGAAATAAAAAATGCTCAAAATCAAAATTGCTTCAGAAGGGCAGACATCATCCTGGAGAAAATGCTGGGAATAGAACCTAGTTGAGATAGACCTAACCCAAAACTCTTAATATCTGACCTGCATGAACTCCTGCTCTTGCTGGTGTACCATAATGACATTCCTGCAGCCCCAGGAATTATGTCCATCATACCTGAAATGCTTGATTATATCCTTTTCCCCAGTGCACAGTCACCTTAATAACTGGGGACTTTCTCGAGGAGACTGAGTCTCCTCTTCATTCAAGTGGCTCTGCGGCTGCAAACTGGCTTGTCTTGGAATTGGTTGAGGGGCCACGACTCTTCATTTGCTGATTCAAGTGAAATTTCTATTCAACAGATTTATAAGCTTTTCTTCTTTAATAGTCTACCTATCTATTTTAATCCTAGGACACCATGACAATTAGACGTTGCCAAAAATCAAGACTCCCAGTTATTTTTGGCTGTGCTGCCATTAAAGTAACCATATCTACCTTGTCTCTACTATTTCATTGATGCTACATGACCCCTTACCTCTCTGGGATCGTATTATTCCCATTGAATTCTCACAAGTTTGAGGGCAGCACTTCCCATTGTCATTTCTAGTGCACAGAGAATAGCTACAAGAGCTCTTTTAAAGGATGCTGGTGATCACGTCACCAGTATATTTCCCAAGGATTTGATGAAGGGAGTATCTTCTGGCCTCTCCAGTGGACACAGCAGGGATACATAAGCTACTTCAGCATTGCAGTTTCTGTAAACTTGGGCAATTCCATATGCAGTGTACCAAGGAAGTTCTGGCATCTCAACTTTGTTCAGTTTTGGCCATATTCGAGTCCAATTTCAGTCACCCAACCAAGAAAACTTAGAGCTGCTGCTAGCCATTGAAGCCAAAAATTGAATCCAAGTTCTCTGCTTAGTGCTTTCATATCAATCAATTTAGCATTGTATTCGATGTATATTCCCTCACTCTTATCAAACATCCATTCTCACACATTGTCCTCAGGTTCCTCTCAAAATAAATTGGCAGAATTTTGCATTTTTTTAATGTACATAGTGTCTCCTCTTGGATCACACTTTAAGTTTAACCCTGGGGCCTGCTAGAATTTGAATCTGAATATAGGCCTACAAACAATGAGAGGTGGTGTGAATATTGAAGAGGATCAGCAGGTCCCTGCTAGACAGCCACCTCAGGTGAGGCCATTACAAGTTTTTCAGGCAAGGGAAATCCAAACTCAATACAGGGGAAGAAGGCTGCTCTTATTGACAAGGTTCAACAGAACTTTGGGGTTTAAGATCCTCAGCTTCACTGGAAACTTCCCTTGTGTCCCTGTTCCAATTTTCAGGGTCCCACTCTTTCCCAATCAATGACCTGACTTTAACATAAGAGATCCTCTATAATGCTGTGAACTCAATTTGCTTTTTAATTCAGCCTTGCACAGAATTCAACTTTGGGTATGGTTTTAGAAAAGACCTTGTGGCTATAGGAGACAAGGGTTTCATTTAAGATAGTTGCAGTTTTCTTGTCCTTTACTCAGACTTTGAGATGAGAATTATTTAACCCCCTGAGCTCATCATTTTCTTTCTTCAAATTCTTCAGTACACTTTGATGTAACCAATCAATCTGTTAATACAACAAATTTTCACAAAAAATGGCAGCAGCTACTTAGTCACTCCAAGTCTTTCCTTCTACAAGTGACTTCATGTGATAATTTAAGTCACGGTTTTGCCACTGCAATTCACGGCCTACCAGCATCGCCTTTATGATAGGCAACGTTAATTCATTTTAATCTAATTGGATTGGAGATAAACATGATAGATTAATGTACTCAAGATTCAGTTACCCTGGAACCACTTCTGATACCAATATCTACATTTATGAGGTTAAATGAGGGAAGCAGAGCTACTATGAGTTGTGAGATAAGATACTTATAATAATTAAAACTTACACAATTATGGCAGCATCTGGGAAGTGACATTCTAGGAGAGAAGTTGGCAAATCAGAGGAGGTATCACTGACCAGTAAACCTGGGGAGCCAAGCATGCCCAGCTGCTGAAGTGGGACTCTGAAGAGAAGGCTCCTAGATCTATGAGAAGGTATGCTCTGTATAGCTACCAACTCTGCAATGATGATGGGCCTGGGGCAACTGTTGGTCAACAGAGTAGGCAGCCAAAGAAAGCTGGGTGTGGAGTGGAGGAGATCAGGTTCAAGCTAGGACCTACTGGCACCTCTGCATTTGTCAGTCACCACATCTAACTAATGACCTTCAGAAAACAAGGCTCATTCACTTCTACTTTCCCAGTCTTGCAATTCTTTTGGCCAATGCTAACTAGCAACCATACAGGAAGGAGATTCTAGAAAGGGACTTAAAACTTTCATTGTTGACACAGTTCAGGCTACCATAGTTCAGGCTATGATGAAGACATAGAAGAAAAACATAGCCACAAAGAAAAAGAATTATATGTATATATAATACAAAAATGCCTGAGAATCCAATAAAAACCTGAACTTGAATAGAGGCTTTACCAAAAAAAAAAAAAATCCAAATGACTGATAACCAGAAAAGTGTTCAACCTCATAAATAATCAGGAAAATGGGAATTAAAATCACAATGAGATACCACCAAACACCCACAAGATTGGCAAAAAAACAAACAAATATTGGTGGGGATGTGTATGTGGCAATAGGAACACCTAAATTTTACTGGTTGGTGTGTAAATTAATGCAACCTCTTTGGAAAAGTGTTTAGCATTATTTTAAAACATCTGAAGTTATGAGTACATTGTTCAGTAATTCCTAAGTATTTTTCCTAAAGATAGTTAGGTACATGTATATCAGTTTACACATACAAAAATGTTCTTGGAAGCATTGTTTATACTAGCAAAAACTAGAAACAACCCAAATATCCATCAACGATAAACTGACAAATTGTAGTATGTTCATGTAATGGAATACTGTACAGCAATGAAAAGGAGAAGGTGACAGCTGCATATATCAACATGGGCGAATCTTATAAAGGTATGGCTGAGTAAAAGAAGACAAAAGCATATACAGTAAAATTCCATTTATTTAACATTAAAAACCTAGGTAAAATAAAAATGTATAGGAACGCATTAATGAATGGCAAAACTGAAAAAAATATTAAAAGACAAGAAAGGGTTACCATGTAAGTCCAGATAATAGTTACTCCAGGAGGGAGGATAAATGTGTGATTGGAAAGAGACACGTGGGAGGCCTCTGGACTTGCTTCCAATTTCATAGCATTTAGTAAGTTTTAATTTTCTGTTTCTATGCAAGTTTGCCATTGGAGTTCTACGTCTGGAGCTTGGTAGAGGATTATCCTCTAGAGACATAAAGTTGAGAATAATCACGTCTGAGATGCAGTTAGTCAAGGGAATTCATGTTATGTGATAAGATGATGTAGAGAGAAGAGAGGAGGGCCCAGGACTGAGTTCTGAGGAGCATTAAAAGGTGTTACGTTGGAGGGAAAACCAGCTAAGGAAATAGAGACTCTCCAATGAAGTAGGAAGATCTGGTGTCTCTTACTCCAAGACAGAAGAATTTTTCTAAAAGTAGGAAATGGTCACCTATGATAAGTGTTTCTGGGTAAAATGAGGACAGAAGAGTAGGTGATTTTGACAAGAGTCTTTTCAGTGGAGTGGTGGAGACAGAAAGCATGTTGGATTGGCTTCAAGAATTTAACAACACGGCTGAATTGATAATTTAAAAAATGCTTGATGACAGGATGGTTACACTGAAATAACTTGATTGTTGTCTTCTAAATTCCCAGTAGGTGGTGTCATAATACTGTATTTAGAGAATAGTTTTTTTTCTTTTTAATAAAGTAGAAAAAGAAGAAAATGCTAGTATACTTGCTTAAACATATGTACTTTCATTTTAAAAGCTTCTTTACTTTTTCCTCTAAGATGACACTATGATAAGCACCTTAATTCTTTATGATGATTCTTTAATTCTCATTTTTACAAGAAAGGATGTACTAAGTAATGGCTTTTTATTCTTTTATTCTCTATAGCTATACAATATTACATAATCAGTCAAAAGAATGAGATGGTTAAAATGTCCTACCCCAAGTTTCCCAGGATCTTTTTTTACTCTTTTGTCTTAGACATATGAAGAAAGAAACTGTTTTCGTCCTGGAAGTCAAACAGGAATGCAGGACCTGTCATTATAACCATTATAAGCGTTATTTTGCCCTCAAAATGTTGTCTACTTTTAGATACTCTTTTGAATTATCGATATCATAAATGATTGACTTTGTGGAAATCTAGCTATTTCTAGTTGAATTCAATGTACTCTTAATCTTCCTACCTTACATTTCAGTAATCCTTACATTTGCTTTGGCCATGCAATATATGCAGTGAGATAATTATAACTTGGAGGGTAGTATGGCCTCTGTGTGAGGATGACTCTCAACAGCTATGTAACAATCCATGTTTTTAGGGTCTCCTCAGATTATATACCCTTGGAGGATCAGGCCAGTGGATTAATGGGTGGTTTTGTTTTTGGTTTTGATTTTCATAACCACCACAATGCCCTTTTTGAACTATGCAAAACTGTATAGTAGATGTTTGTGTTTATTAAATAAATGTGCTACTATCTACACATAAACAATTCTCCTTGAAATTTTCCTACATCCTAGAGATATGGTGTCTACACTGTGAGCTCTATTACTTTGATAATTTCATACTTGTGACGCTTCAGTAGTCAGGAATCTGAAGATGTATGCTCTCCATGGGGTTAGTGTTTGATGGAATAATGTAAATTCTTTTGAAAAAGTTATAATTATTTCACTTACTTTTTAAAGTCTGCTAAAGAAGTTAAAGCATTTTTAACTTTCTATTTTCTGAAAATTAAGATATTAAAATAAGATAATTTTAAGTTAAAAAAATAGTTTTTGAAAAATACTGAGAATCTCGTTACATTCAAGGAAATGTTGAACACCCAGGCCTTCGAAAGAGCAGAAAGTATGACCATTTCAGGGACTTAATAAGAATCCATTGACATTCCCGGGGCAAGTTGTGTCTTTACTTTATCACTGAGTGTATTGGTATGAAGAGCCATTTCCTGAAGGCTCTGTAAGAGTTCTCTCGGTCTGAATCTAAATTGTAATGGCCTCTGAAGTATAGAAATAATGAAATTTCTCCTTGAGAGCCAAGATCCATCACCCCAGGTGTTATGGGCTGAATTGTGTTCCCTTAAATTTTGTATGTTGAAATCTTAAAACCTAGTACCTTAAAATGTTACTGTATTTGTAGATAGTGTCTTTAGAAAAGTAATTAAGTTAAAATGAGGTGGACTCTCATTCAATATGATGGGTGACTTCATAAGAAGTCTGTACATGGACATGTAAAGGTAGAAGACCATGTGAAGACACAGGGAGAAGATAGCCATCTACAAGCCAAGGAGAAGGGCCTCAGAAGAAGCCAATCCTGTCAGCACCCTGATCTTGAACTTACAGCCTCCAGAATTGTGAGAAAATAAATTTCTATTTTTTAAGCCACTCAATCTGTGATATTTTGTTATGGCAGCCTTAGCAAACTAATATACCAGCCAATGTTGGTATGATCCTTTTGGTTTCTTCCTTTGGTACAAATCCTCTCAAATCTCTCCTTTGCTTAAAAATGAAAGAGAAACTTCATAGAATGCAAATCTGAGCACTACACACAGAGGTCAGTAGGTCTGATTCTAATTAAGGTGGTCTCTAGCAGCATGAGGAGGCCAACATTCTCTTTGAATTCCATTCATCCTGGTAAGTGACTCTTTCTTGGGGAAAAAAAAAAAAAACAAATAGATTCAGAAACCTACGGTCAAGAACTAAACTTTTGAGCGGAGCTTTTATTTCTGAGAATGGTACATACAATGGCTTCAGAGAAATCTTCCCTGTTTAAAAAAAAAAAAAAGCTGCACAAAATAAAGTATATATATCTATGTGAAGGCACTGGAGAACTAACTAAGTAATGAAGATTGAGGATTTGTGCACACTTGAATCCAGAAAAGAATGAGAGCAGATATAGACAAGCCCAGCATCAGATGCTTCTTTTCTCTTCAATATATTTACCGGTTCCTAACGAGGCAGCTCAGAGGTGGGGAGGCTGAGAAGCACTTAGGCTGACTCACGGGGCAGCAGGGATTGGAGTTCAGGACCCATATATAAGAAAAACCCAGTGCCTAGAATGGTTACACACTAAAGACACTAAAGAACAAAAGCAAACAGAAAAAGGCCCTAAGAGGGACTAAAGCCCAGATTTGACTCATTTCAGTGACTGATAAAATTAATGTCAATTGGAGCTGCTAGCACCCTTAACTGAGCTGCCTGACAGAAATAAAAGTAAATCCTCTGCAGGTAAATATATATATCATCCAGAACCTGATATGATCCCTTTGAACTTTATATATAATCTGTACTCAAGCAAATCAAATAAGATGAAGCAAACATATACAACAAAAACTAGAGAAGACATGAATCTGAATTTAAATGACAAGCAAAAAGTCATTAGGAGAAAATATATGGAAGATTCAGATCACAGAATGATCATACAAGGACTTTAAATTAAGTGTCATAAATAGAATTTATTCAAGGAATTTAAAGGAGCTCAAGGAATTTAAAATAGAAAATTTCAAATGGCTGTAAGAGAGGTAAGAAAGAATGAATAGCAAAAGAAAAAGTATATATATGGAAGAAGGAAAATATATAATGATGGAGTAAGGACCTCTGAAAATATATTCCTCTATAAAAACTATGAGAACATTAGAAAAATTATCAAAGCCACTTTATTTCAGAACTCTGGAAAATTTTCAAAGGATTGTGACAATCTGAAGAGTGTTATTCATGAAAAACAAAAACCTTTTTTTTTAACATCTTTATTGGAGTATAATTGCTTTACAATGGTGTGTTAGTTTCTGCTTTATAACAAATTGAATCAGTTATGCATATACATATGTTCTCCTATCTCTTCCCTCTTGCATCTCCCTCCCTCCCACCCTCCCATCCCACCCCTCTAGGTGGTCACAAAGCACCGGGCTGATCTCCCTGTGCTATGTGGCTGCTTCCCACTAGCTATCTATTTTACGTTTGGTAGTGTATATATGTCCATGCCACTCTCTCACCTTGTCACAGCTTACCCTTCCCACTCCTCATATCCTCAAGTCCATTCTCTAGTAGGCCTGTGACTTTATTCCCATCTTGCCCCTAGGTTCTTCATGACCTTTTATTTTCTTTCTTTCTTAGATTCTATAAATATGTGTTAGCATACAGTATTTGTTTTTCTCTTTCTGACTTACTTCACTCTATATGACAGACTCTAGGTCCAATCACCTAAGTGCAAATAACTCAATTTAGTTTCTTTTTATGGCTGGGTAATATTCCATTGTATATATGTGCCACATCTTCTTTATCCATTCATCTGTTGATGGACATTTAGGTTGTTTCCATGTCCTGGCTATTGTAAATAGAGCTTCAATGAACATTGTGGTACATGTCTCTTTTTGAATTATGGTTTTCTCAGGGGATACGCCCAGTAGTGGGATTGCTGGGTCATATGGTAGTTCTCTTTTTAGATTTTTAAGGAACCTCCATACTGTTCTCCATAGTGGCTGTATCAATTTACATTCCTACCAACAGTGCAAGAGGGGTCCCTTTTCTCCACACCCTCTCCAGCATTTATTGTTTGTAGACTTTTTGATGATGGCCATTCTGACTGGTGTGAGATGATATCTCATTGTAGTTTTGATTTGCATTTCTCTAATGATTAATGATGTTGAGCATTCTTTCATGTGTTTGTTGGCAATCTGTATATCTTCTTTGAAGAAATGTCTATTTAGGCCTTCTGCCCATTTTTGGACTGGGTTGTTTGTTTTTTGATATTGAGTTGCATGAGCTGCTTGTAAATTTTGGAGATTAATCCTTTGTCAGTTGCTTCCTTTGCAAATATTTTCTCCCATTCTGAGGGTTGTCTTTTCGTCTTGTTTATGGTTTCCTTTGCTGCACAAAAGCCTTGAAGTTTCATTAGGTCCCGTTTGTTTATTTTTGTTTTTATTTCCATTTCTCTAGGAGGTGGGTCAGAAAGGATCTTGCTGTGATTTATGTCATAGTGTTCTGCAGATGTTTTCCTCTAAGAGATTGATAGTGTCTGGCCTTACATTTAGGTCTTTAATCCATTTTGAGTTTATTTTTGTGTATGGTGTTAAGAAGTGTTCTAATTTCATACTTTTACATGTAGCTGTCCAGTTTTCCCAGCACCACTTATTGAAGAGGCTGTCTTTTCTCCACTGTATATTCTTGCCTCCTTTATCAAAGATAAGGTGACCATATGTGCGTGGGTTTATCTCTGGGCTTTCTATCCTGTTCCATTGATCTATCTTTCTGTTTTTGTGCCAGTACCATACTGTCTTGATTATTGCAGCTTTGTAGTATAGTCTGAAGTCAGGGAGCCTGATTCCTCTGGCTGCGATTTTCTTTCTCAAGATTACTTTGGCTACTTGGGGTCTTTTGCGTTTCAATACAAACTGTGAAATTTTTTGTACTAGTTCTGTGAAAAATGCCAGTGGTAGTTTGATAGGGATTGCATTGAATCTGTAGAATGCTATGAGTAGTAGAGTCATTTTCACAATGTTTCACAATGTTCATTCTTCCAATCCAAGAACATGGTATATCTCTCCATCTATTTGTATCATCTTTAATTTCTTTCATCAGTGTCTTATAATTTCCTGCATACAGGTGTTTTGTCTCCTTAGGTAGGTTTATTCCTAGATATTTCATTCTTTTTGTTGCAGTGGTAAATGGGAGTGTTTTCTTAATTTGACTTTCAGATCTTTCATCATTAATGTATAGGTATGCAAGAGATTTCTGTGCATTATCTTTGTATCTTGCTACTTTACCAAATTCATTGATTAGTTCTAGTAGTTTTCTGGTAGCATCTTTAGGATTCTCTATGTATAGTATCATGTCATCTGCAAACAGTGACAGCTTTACTTTTTCTTTTCCGATTTGGATTCCTTTTATTTCTTTTTCTTCTCTGATTGCTGTGGCTAAAACGTCCAAAACTATGTTGAATAATAGTGATGAGAGTGGGTAACCTTGTCTTTTTCCTGATCTTAGTGGAAATGGTTTCAGTTTTTCACCATTGTGGGCAATGTTGGCTGTGGGTTTGTCATATATGGCTTTTATTATGTTGAGGAAAGTTCCCTCTATGCCTACTTTCTGCAGGGTTTTTGTCATAAATCGGTGTTGAATTTTGTCAGAATCTTTCTCTGCATCGACTGAGATGATCATATGTATTTTCTCCTTCAATTTGTTAATATGGTATATCACGTTGATTGATTTGTGTATATTGAAGAATCCTTGCATTCCTGGGATAAACCCCACTTATCATGGTGTATGACCCTTTTAATGTGCTGTTGGATTCTGTTTGCTAGTATTTTGTTGAGGATTTTTGTATCTATGTTCATCAGTGATATTGGCCTGTAGTTTTCTTTGTGACATCTTTGTCTGGTTTTGGTATCAAGGTGATGGTGGCTTCGTAGAATGAGTTTGGGAGTGTACCTCCCTCTGCTATATTTTGGAAGAGTTTGAGAAGGATAGGTGTTAGCTCTTCTCTAAATGTTTGATAGAATTTGCCTGTGAAGCCATCTGGTCCTGGGCTTTTGTTTGTTGGAAGATTTTTAATCACAGTTTCAATTTCAGTGCTTGTGATTGGTCTGTTCATATTTTCTATTTCTTCCTGGTTCACTCTCAGAAGTTGTGCATTTCTAAGAATTTGTCCATTTCTTCCAGGTTTTCCATTTTATTGGCATAATGTTGCTTGTAGTAATCTCTCATGATCCTTTGTATTTCTGCAGTGTCAGCTGTTACTTCTCCTTTTTCATTTCTAATCCTATTGATTTGAGTCTTCTCCCTTTTTTTCTTGATGAGTCAGGCTAATGGTTTATCAATTTTTTTTATCTTCTCAAAGAACCAGCTTTTACTTTTATTGATCTTTGCTATCGTTTCCTTCATTTCTTTTTCATTTATTTCTGATCTGATCTTTATGATTTCTTTCCTTCTGCTAACTTTGGGGTTTTTTGTTCTTCTTTCTCTAATTGCTTTAGTTGTAAGGTTAGGTTGTTTATTTGAGATGTTTCTTGTTTCTTAAGGTAGGATTGTATTGCTATAAACTTCCCTCTTAGAACTACTTTTGCTGCATCCCATAGGTTTTGGGTCACTGTGTTTTCATTGTCATTTGTCCCTAGGTATTTTTGATTTCCTCTTTGATTTCTTCAGTGATCTCTTAGTTATTAAGTAGTGTATTGTTTAGCCTCCATGTGCTTGTATATTTTACAGATTTTTTTTCCTGTAATTGATATCTAGTCTCATAGCATTGTGGTCGGAAAAGATACTTGATATGATTTCAGTTTTCTTAAATTTACCAAGGCTTGATTTGTTACCCAAGATAGGATCTATCTTGGAGGATGTTCCATGAGCACTTGAGAAGAATGTGTATTCTGTTATTTTTGGATGGAATGTCGTATAAATAGCAGTTAAGTCCATCTTGTTTAATGTATCATTTAAAGCTTGTGTTTCCTTATTTATTTTCATTTTGGATGATCTTTCCATTGGTGAAAGTGGGGTGTTAAAGTCCCCTACTATGATTGTGTTACTGTCGATTTCCCCTTTTATGGCTGTTAGCATTTGCCTTATTTATTGAGGTGCTCCTATGTTGGGTGCATAAGTATTTATAATTGTTATATCTTCTTCTTGGATTGATCCCTTAATCATTATTTAGTGTCCTTCTTTGTCTCTTGCACTAGTCTTTATTTTAAGGTCTATTTTGTCTGATATGAGAATTGCTACTCTAGCTTTCTTTTGATTTCCATTTGCATGGAGTATCTTTTTCCATCCCCTCACTTTTAGTCTGTATATGTCCCTAGGTCTGAAGTGAGTCTCTTGTAGACAGCATGTATATGGGTCCTTTTTTTGTATCCATTCAGCCAGTCTATGTCTTTTGGTTGGAACATTTAATCCATTTACATTTAAGGTAATTATCGATATGTATGTTCCTATTCCCATTTTCTTAATTGTTTTGGGTGTGTTATTGTAGGTCTTTTCCTTCTCTTGTGTTTCCTGCCTAGAGAAGTTCCTTTAGCGTTATTGTAAAGCTGGTTTGGTGGTGCTGAATTCTCTTAGCTTTTGCTTGTCTGTAAAGGTTTTAATTTCTCAGTCAAATCTGAATGAGATCCTTGCTGGGTAGAGTATCTGGTTGTAGGTTTTTCTCCTTCATCACTTTAAATATGTCCTGCCATTCCCTTCTGGCTTGCAGAGTTTCTGCTGAAAGATCAGCTGTTAACCTTATGGGGATTCCCTTGTGTGTTATTTGTTGTTTTTCCCTTGCTGCTTTTAATATGCTTTCTTTGTATTTAATTTTTGATAGTTTCATTAGTATGTCTTGGCGTGTTTCTCCTTGGATTTATCCTGTATGAGACTCTCTGTGCTTCCTGGACTTCATTAACTATTTCCTTTCCCATATTAGGGAAGTTTTCAACTATAATCTCTTCAAATATTTTCTCAGTCCCTTTCTTTTCCTCTTCTTCTTCTGGGATCCCTATAATTCGAATGTTGGTGCATTTAATGTTGTCCCAGAGGTTCTGAGACTGTCCTCAGTTCTTTTCATTCTTTTTTCTTTATTCTGCTCTGCAGTAGTTATTTCCACTATTTTATCTTCCAGGTCACTTATCTGTTCTTCTGCCTCAGTTATTCTGCTATTGATCCCTTCTAGAGAATTTTTAATTTCATTTATTGTGTTGTTCATCATTGTTTGTTTGCTCTTTAGTTCTTCTGCATCCTTGTGAAACTTTTATTGTATTTTCTCTATTCTATTTCCAAGATTTTGGATCACCTTTACTATCATTATTCTGAATTCTTTTTCAGGTAGACTGCCTATTTCGTCTTCATTTGTTACATCTGGTAGGTTTTTACCTTGCTCCTTTATCTGCTATGTGCTTTTCTGTCTTCTCATTTTGCTTAGCTTACTGTGTTTTGGGTATCCTTTTCGCAGGCTGCACGTTCCTAGTTTCCGTTGTTTTGGTGTGTGTCTCCAGTGGCTAAGGTTGGTTCAGTGAGTTGTGTAGGCTTCCTGGTGGAGGGGACTAGTTCCTGTGTTCTGGTGGATGAGGCTGGATCTTGTCTTTCTGGTGGGCAGGTTCACGTCTGGTGGTGTGTTTTGGGGTGTCTGTGGCCTTATTATGATTTTTGGCAGCCTCTCTGCTAATGGATGGGGTTGTGTTCCTCTCTTGCTAGTTGTCTGGCATAGGGTGTCCAGCACTGTAGCTTGCTGGTCGTTGAGTGAAGCTGGGTGCTGGTGTTGAGATGGAGATCTCTGGGAGATTTTCGCTGTTTGATATTATTTGGAGCTGGGAGGTCTCTTGTGGACCAGTGTCCTGAAGTTGGCTCTCCCACCTCAGAGGCACAGCACTGACTCCTGGCTGGAGCTCCAAGAGCCTTTCATCCACAGCGCTCAGAATAAAAGGGAGAAAAAAATAGAAAGAAAGAAGATAAAATAAAATAAAATAGTTATTAAAATAAAAAAAAATTATTAAGAAAAAGTTTTTAAAAAGTGAAAAAAAAGACGGACGGACAGAACCCTAGGGCAAACGGTAAAAACAAAGCTATACAGACAAAATCACACACAGAAGCATACACATACACACTCACAAAAAGAGGAAAAGGGGGAAAAAATATATCTTTGCTCCCAATGTCCACCTCCTCAATTTAGGATGATTTGTTGTCTATTCAGGTATTCCACAGATGCAGGGTACATCAAGTTGATTGTGGAGATTTAATCCGCTGCTCCTGAGGCTGCTGGGAGAAATTTCCCTTTCTCTTCTTTGTTGGCACAGCTCCCAGGGTTCAGCTTTGGATTTGGCCCCGCCTCTGTGTGTAGTTCGCCAGAGGGCGTCTGTTCTCCGCTCAGACAGGACGGGGTTAAAGGAGCTGCTGATTGGGTGGCTCTGGCTCACTCAGGCCGGGGGGAGGGAGGGGTGAGGATGCGGAGTGAGCCTGCGGCGGCAGAGACCAGCGTGACGTTGCAACAGCCTGAGGTGCTTCGTGCGTTCTCCCGGGGAAGTTGTCCCTGGGTCACGGGACCCTGGCAGTGGCGGGCTGCACAGGCTCCGGGAGGGGAGGTGTGGATAGTGAGCTGTGCTCGCACACAGGCTTCTTGGTGGCGGCAGCAGCAGCCTTAGCGTCTCATGCCCGTCTCTGGGGTCCATGCTTTTAGCCGTGGCTCGTGCCGATCTCTGGAGCTCCTTTAAGCGACGCTCTCAATCCCCTCTCCTCGTGCACCAGGAAACAGAGGCAAGAAAAAGTCTCTTGGCTCTTCGGCAGGGCCAGACTTTTCCCCCGACTCCCTCCCAGCTAGCCATGGCGCACTAGCCTCCTTCAGGCTGTGTTCACGCCGCCAACCCCAGTCCTCTCCTGGCGCTCCGACCAAAGCCCGAGCCTCAGCTCCCAGCCCCGCCCGCCCCCGCAGGTGAGCAGACAAGCCTTTCGGGCTGGTGAGTGCCGGTCGGCACCCATCCTCTGTGCGGGAATCTCTCTGCTTTGCCCTCTGCAGCCCTGTGGCTGTGCTCTCCTCCGCGGCCCCGAAGCTTCTCCCTGCCTCCGCCACCCAGAGTCTCCACCCACGAAAGGGATTCCTAGTGTGTGGAAGCCTTTCCTCCTTCACAGCTCTCTCCCATTGGTGCAGGTCCCGTCCCTATTCTTTTGTCTCTGTTTATTCTTTTTTCTTTTTCCCTACCCAGGTACGTGGGGACTTTCTTGCCTTTTGGGAGGTCTGAGGTCTTCTGCCAGCGTTCAGTAGGTGTTCTGTAGGAGTTGTTCCACATGTAGATGTATTTCTGATGTATCTGTGGGGAGGAAGGTGATCTCCGCGTCTTACTCTTCTGCCATCTTGAAGCTCCTCCAAAAACGACAATCTTGATAAGAAGAATGAGCTCTGTCTCATTTTAACTTTCCTTCTTCCCATCTCCTCCCCCAGCTCCATGATAGCCTTTCAAACCAGCAACTTAGTAACCACTAAAGGGGACAGAATGGATTTTGGACTCTCCAAAAATCTCCATCCCCAGATAGTGGTTACTACCTCACCTGTCTGGCAGCTTCATGGAAAAGTCCACTTCAAAGGGCTTGCTGTATTTAAACTGACTCAGAACTTGCTCAGTGGGAAAGATACTACACCCAGAGCATTTGTGAAATACAATCAGCAGCAATTTTTTAACATGCAGGTAGCTGAGGTAGCAATATCAGTTGGGGCAAACAAGAGGCTGGCCCAAAATCATAAAAGAAATATTTGGAGAATAAAATGTCCATATAGGGTTTTTTAAAGCTCTGATATATTCCTGAATCTAGAAGGTCGCACACACTGAAAGGGCTGTGATGTGTCTAGGCCAGGAAGGACCTAAGAAATACTTCTCTCTCACAGAAAGTAGACCAAGAAGAGTATGGTGGTTTTGCTAAGTTGAGAAGACAGAGATTAGGGTACACAGAGGCTATGTCTGGAATTTATGTAGCAGGATACTTGAAAGAAGGTCATTCTGAGTCTGTTCTGAGGTTCAAGATGTGGATTTTATGTTTTTTCTCTGGCTCTTTCCCTTCCAGGGTCTTTCTTCACTTCAGTGGTATTTTTCTGGCATCAGTTTTCTGGCTCCCCAACCCAGAAACACAGTGTGATTTTTCACAAGTGCCCCCCCCCCACACACACACTGGGTGGCCTCAAAGATTCCAATTAACTTTAGGCTAAAAGTCGTAGAAATAGGTGCTTACTGCTCCACTGCCTTCCCTTGAGGGTATATGCCACATCTAAGTCTGCTTTAGTTTCCTCTTCAGTGCCTTAGTGCAAGGTTTACAGTTGTTTCCTAGGAGGTGAGTCCTCTGATAGGACATTATTCCACTATTAATGGAAACTTTCTGATTGGTTAATCTCCATAGTTCTGAAAAGTTGATACTAATAAATACCTAATAAACACTTAACTTGTAAACAAGTAACATCGGTTGTATACACTCTATTTACTCTGAGTCTAAAGGGACAGATAAGGTTGATGTTAATTTGAACCAATAGAATGTTAAGACATATCAAATATGCCTAGGTCCCTAGTTAGCATAAAGTGACTAGCCTGCCACTCAACAGAAAAGAACAACACTGTACTCTCTCCCTCTCTCTGGAGTACTCTGATCTTGCAGCAGTTACATGAGGTTACTATGACCACTTAGTGCTGCTTGGATGGAGAATACTTATGAACAAAGGATCAGCTGGGAATAAATAACAGCCAAAGGAAATAGAGTTTTGGCTAAGTAATAGGCATAAGTTAGTACATCCCTTCCTGCTCTATCATCTGTTATGGCTTGTTTGCTTAATTGATTGATTGCTTAATTAGGTTGCTGAATGAAAATAAATGTATTTTGTAATAATAAGTAGTTTTCTTGGTTATTTCTCTTAATCAACATCCTCAGCCAGGTCTTTGCTTTAACCTGAGGTAGACTCTAAAGTCAGAGTATACACTCAAATTTAACAGTTGGTTCAGATACAACAGCCTTGCGACTCACATGCTCTAGCTACCCAGAAATTAAGTTTTATTCTTTTTTTTTAACTTTCAAAATTATATATTGTCATTAATAACTTATACAGACAAGTTGTTTTATATTTACAGACCCGTTAATCATTTCGTTTGTTCAATATTTCTTATGTTCCAGCTGTCATCCTATAATCGGTTTTCTTCTTATGGAGGTCCATCTGAGGTTCCTTTAGTTAAGGTGATAAACATTCAAAAGTTTAGGTTTCTAAAATGCCTTTATTTCACCCTTGTTTTAGTAATAAAGTTTGGCTGGATACACTATTCTTGGTTGATATGTATTTCCTCTCAACACTTTAAGGTCTTCCCACTGTCTTCTGGCTTCCCTTGTTACCGTTGAAAATTCTATCAAAAGTCTTTCTATCATCAATCAATCTATCATGCCTTTGTAGGTGGTTTGCCTTTTCTCTCTGCTATTTTAAGATCTTCTTTATTTGTCAGATGCTTGCATTTTCACCACGATGTTTCTATGTGGATGTTTCTTTGTATTTATCCTGTTTCAGATATATTGGCAGATACTTTTCTTCCACACAATCATTGAGGGACTCCGATTTTTCCTTCCTGTGTCTCAATAATTTACTTTTCATAGTCTTATCCAGCCAGAAGAAGGGAAAAGAGACTATTGTGGAGGGACACTAGCTTCTTAATGTCATTGGCCTGGAATGACAAACATCAATTTCTTCCACTCACTTTTCATTGGACAGTCACTATTCACATGGCTACGTCTAGAGGCTAGTAGGGCAGCTGCTTCACAATCCACCTTTTTCTTTCCAAGCATAGAACACATTTACCTTCTCTCCAAGAAAGATAGCCCAAAGTCATTTGGCTATTACATCCAGACAAAAGTCGAAGCACTTTGGTGCTCAACGTACTAGGCTGAATAATGGCCACCCAGAGAAAGCCACAAATCCTGGAAGCATCCCTTCAAGCTACAAATGCTATCTTATAAAGAAACAAGGTCTTTGCATATGTGATTAAATTAAGGATCTTGCTATTGGAGATTATCCTGGATTGTGTGAATGAGCTTTAGATGCACTAGCAAGTGTCTTTATAAGAGGGAGGCAAAAGGAAATTTGAGATAGATATAAGAGAAGAAAACAGAAAAGGAGAAGGCTATGTAAAGATGGATGCAGAGATTGGAGTGATGTGGTCACAGCAAGGGAATACCAGCAAGCACCCACAGCTGGAAGAAGGAAGGAGTGAATTCTCCCCTAGAGACTCCAGAGGGAGCACAGCCTTGCTGACACCTCGATTTTGGCCCAGGGAAACTAATATTGTACTGGCCTCCAGAACTGTGAGAGAATTTCTGTTGTTTGAAGCTGCCAAGTTCATGGTAATTTTTACAGTAACCACAGGAAACTGATATACTCGGATGAGGACTCCTCGTAATCATGTGAACAACATTTTTTTAGTGGGTCCTAAGGGCAGGGAAGGAGGTTAAGTAGTCACCAGAACTTTATTTTCCTTCTTGGAGAAAGAAGAACATTTTAGCTGTGGATACTACATTATCATCTCTGATATTTTTGGTTTGATGGGATAAAGTTTGATAGCAGTTCACCAGGAGAAATGTTTTGGGGAGCATGCAAAGTAGACCTGCCTCTTCAGTGTTCTTTGGAGTGATCTTGCTCCTCTTTTAATATGCAGACAGCCCACAGGAGACTAAATTTACCAGATTTTCAACTATTACAATCACTGTTTGATTGTATTTCATCTGTCACTTACCTGTTAGCTGTGGTGTTTAAGGAACGAGAGACTTGATCTCAATGGTCTGTGTAGTGAAAAAAGTGTTTGGACTTTCCAGTATTCTTTCACCCTACTTTAGCTAATATCATCCTGACTTCCACAGAGTTAATTAACTCTCCCAGTTTGTGCGATTTTGGTGAGACTGAAAATCACCGTGCTCTCTCTTTGATCCATGTGCTGTAAAATGCTAACATTAGTGATAGGGAGTAGCCTTCCATTCAGGTAAGTTCAGAGGTACTATAAATTATGTCATCTAACATGTACAGACGGTCCCCAACTTAGATGCTTCAACTTACTATTTTTCGACTTTATGATGGTGCCACAGCGATAAGAATTCAATAGAAAGTAAACTTCACATTTTTTAATTTTGATCTTTTCCAAGGCTAGTGATATGTGATACGATACTTTCTCATGATGCTGGGCAGTGGCAGTGAGCTGCAGCTACCATTCAGCCACGTGATCACGAGGGTGAACAACTAATATGCTTACAACCATTCTGTACCCAATACAACCATTGTTCTTCACTCTTAGTACAGTTTTCAAAAACTTACATGAGATATTCAACAATTTTGGCTTTGTGCTAAATAAGTTTGCCCACCTGTAGTCTAATGTAAGTGTTCTGAGCACATTTAAGGCAGGCTAGGCTAAGCTAGGATGTTTGGTAGGTTAGGTGTATTAAATGCATTTTTGACAAGATATTTTGAATATCTTACGATAGGTTTATTGGGACATAACCCCATCAGAAATCAAGATCTGTATACAAATCAACTTCTCTTTAAAAGTACGTAGTTGATCTCATTTCATTTGGCATTTTTACTGATGCATGCCTGTGTAAATATTTCAGCAGCTTTTCCACTAAAGGAAATTTCCTTTCAAACATCAATAATAAGCAGATTGGTTTGATAATATTTATTCTATTAGGTGGTTTATTTATGTTGACAGTAAGTGGATACTTTAAATATAATGTCTACTGAAAGAAAAATTGTGGGATCATATGTTTTTAAGATAGTGTTTTAGATTTCCTATGTTATTATACCATGATTTTTTGGAAACAAATTTGTACTCGTATCGTCAGTTACTATTTAAAACTGTTTGAATGTACATGTCACTCAGGATCCAATCGGGAGATGGAAGTCACATTACAATTTTAACAAAGAAAGTTTAATTCAAAGAATTAATAACTATAACCAATTACTTAGCAACAGAAAAACTCTAAAAAATAATTGAATTGAAGAACACATCTAGGGAGAAGGCACTATCTCTAGGGCTGAGTCAGAGCACCAAGAGAAAGACCAAATCTGGAAGAGGTACTCTTCCCCACCAATGGAGAGGGTGTAGCCATGACCATGGCCCATTGGATGGTGTCCTCTGAGGTATATTGCCAGCTGAGATTGCCAGGAAGCTGCCTTCTGGGTGCTTGGAAAACTGTCCATAGGAGAGTGTTGCTTCATGGAATTTGCTGGGGAGCTGCCCTCTGAAGTGCCAGAGGAACGTGCCATTGTGGAGGTGCCATTCAGCAGAACACACTGTTGTCCTATGCACTGCTGGATGCTGTGCACCACAGTAGCAAGTGGAGAAAAACACACTGAAACAAAGCCTCGTTTTCCAGTAGTGTTCTCTAGCGCCATCTGCTGACAATACTTACCATTTTGTCCTCTGAGGAAAGAGAAATGTTTTCAGGGTCCAGCTCCAGGATCATCAGCAGGGCAATGGTGAGTGGATTTGGAGATGAGAGGTAATCACTTGGTAACTGACACAAGGTAAGTGAAATTGATCTTTTTTCCTAAGTGAAAGCAAGGGATTTTGCAAGACTTGGTGTTCCATTGGTTTAATCTGATAAGGAAAATCAGTCCTTGAGTAGAATTTTACATAGGGTTCCATATAGGTATTTAAACTGCAAAAACAAGAAAATAGCTCATGTTTTGTTTTTGGAGTATTTCTTTGAAATATCTAGGTACACTTATGCAGTGAAAATACTGGAATTCTCAGTTTTAGCCTGTGAAAATGCTCCGTTAGAAAATAATTTTCTTATAAAGAGACAGACTGCCCACAAACAGTCTATTCCCTAAGGGGAAAATCTGTGGTTTCTTAAAAATTGAGCTCAGATTGTGTTTGCATGGTTAGGGCCAAGCTGATTTTTATGTACTGATGAATCATCTAAGACATGGAACTGTATTCCATCCAACATAATTGGATGGGAATAAATAGGCCATCGGCTGAGGTTGCATGTACAACACACTGTAAACTATAAAGTTGTATGTAAAAGCTGTTCCAGAAGGATTTCTGTTTTGAGTCTGCTCTTTCTAATGTCATTTAACTCCCATAAAATTTTTCCAAATACTTGCAGAAAAAATTCTTTTTCTTTTTTTTTTTTCGGTACGCGGGCCTCTCACTGTTGTGGCCTCTCCCGTTGCGGAGGACAGGCTCTGGACGCACAGGCTCAGCGGCCATGGCTCACGGGCCCAGCTGCTCCGCGGCATGTGGGATCTTCCCGGACCGGGGCACGAACCCGAGTCCCCTGCATCAGCAGGCGGACTCTCAACCACTGCGCCACCAGGGAAGCCCCAGAAAAAATTCTTAAAAACTGTTGAAGTGACAAGGCAGAGCTCAACAGGTGGGCCAAATTTACAATTTACTCTTTGTAATGCTCTGTGACTATTGGAGTTTACTATAAAATAACAGATTCTAGATATCATCTATAGAAAAACTAACTCCTTCCCAAGTGGGTCTGAACATTATTAGAACTTCAGACAACTGCTACCCACCCCCTAAGCTTTTCTCCAGAAATTCTGACATTTCATACTATCCTTGTAATGTTCTAAATCCTTATTGTCTAGAGTTTGTTTTGGGATGGCTGCAGAACCAAGCAGAGAAGAACTAAATTGGAGCAAGAATTTGCTATTTCCCAGGATAGGACACAGAAATGTGACCAAATCCTGAAAATCAGGAAGAATGTTTTATAGAGTTGAGCTAAACTTTTGTGCTCAGATTTCTAGAGTTTACCTACTAACATAAGGATTAACCATATCTCAAAGTTGATTTGCCCATAAGCACGTGGACCACAGACTGGTTGGAACCAGAAGGTCGATGATGCTGACTCACCATCAACCAATCAGAAGAATGTCCACGAGCTGATGACGCCCTCTTTGAACCATTACTATAAAACTCCTCAATAACCCCTCCAAGTTGGGACACACAGTTTTTTTTGTTGTTGTTATTTTTTGTTTGGTTGTTTGTTTATAATTGTATTTATTTATTTATTTGGCTGCATTAGGTCTTCGTTGCTGGGCGCGGGCTTTCTCTAGTTGTGGCGGGCTGGGGATACTCTTCATTGTGATGTGCGGGCTTCTCATTGCAGTGGCTTCCCTTGTTGTGAAGCACTGGTTCTAGGTGTGCGGGCTTCAGTAGTTGCGGCTCACAGGCCCTAGAACACATGGGCTTCCATAGTTGCAGCGTGTGGGCTCAGTAGTTGCGGCGCACGGGCTTTGTTGCTCCGCAGCATGTGGGATCTTCCTGGACCAGGGATCGAACCTGTGTCCCCTGAACTGGAAGGTGGATTCTTAACCACTGCGCCACGAGGGAAGTCTGAGATACACAGTTTTGAGGGCATTAGCCTGCTGTGACCCCCCTTTGCCTGGCAAAGCAATAAAGCTATTCCTTTCTACTTCACCCCCCCAAAAAAAGGTTTAAGAGTTTCCAAATATCATTAACATGTTCTCCAATCATGCACAATCAATTGTAATCTAAGCAAAAAGTAAAATACAGCATGGGGGGCTTCCCTGGTGGCGCAGTGGTTGAGAGTCCGCCTGCCGATGCAGGGGACACAGGTTCGTGCCCTGGTCCGGGAAGATCCCGCATGCCGCGGAGCGGCTGGGCCCGTGAGCCATGGCCGCTGAGCCTGCGCATCCGGAGCCTGTGCTCCGCAACGGGAGAGGCCACAACAGTGAGAGGCCCGCGTACCGCAAAAAAAAAAAAAAAAAAAAAAAAAAAAAAAAAAAAAATACAGCATGGGTAAAGCTAAGTGTTTGCATCTCATATTTCCATCTAAACTGTAGAGCTGAAAGGTGGGTGTCTCGGATACTAGAGAGTGGGGCATGGGCTGCTTACCACATACTGTGTTTGTAAAGTTTCTATAACAGCATCTTTGTCTAATTAAGTAGTGTAGATTCTCCCCCTCCTTAAATTAATTCCCCCCAAACTCCACATCTCTTAATTATTATAAATACTGGTTTCATTTTGCTTGGAAGTAATTTTCTGCTTCCTACATTTTTGTAGTTTACAAATTTGGAAAGAATTATAGCCAGTGTGCTCTACTTCAGATAACTCGGCAATACTACAGAGTCCTCGGTGAAAAGTTCCATTTTCTGTGTCTTGGGGAATTTTCAAGGACTCATTCACAGCACAGTCAAATGGATTTTTAGAATAAGGAAAAATCCCCTACAAATATGATCACATGTTAGAGAAGTTGCATAAAAGAAGGACTCTCTCCCTCCTTCCCTTCCTTCCATCCTTCTTTTATTTTATATTCAAATTGAATACCATCTCTTTTTTTCCCCGTAACAGGACCCATCCCTGAGATCCACAAACCTCCAGATAAAACTAGTAAAAGTGGAAAATGATAAATTTATCTTTTTTATCTTTTATCTTTTTATATTTTCATTTGTATTTGCTTAAATGGAAAAGTTAGTCCTCCACAATTTTTTTCTCTTGACATTAAAACCAGGTGAAAGATATCATATAAAGACAAATGACCATGCAATTAAAGATGTCTCATAGTTTTGAAATCCTAGCGGAGTCTGCCAACTCTTGCTTTTAAGAGTGAAGAGGTTTATGAGAACTTTTAGAGTCTTATCTCAGAGGGAAAAAAGTTCTACAAAAAGCCTTGTATTGATTCTGGATCATGACATTATCTCATAAATAAAGACTTAATAAAATTTGACTATAAAGAGAGAGAAGAAAGTATTTGCAATGAAATGATATCTTAAAGACTTATCAGATTCAGTAAAATAATTTTGGGTTTGTTTTTTCAAGGAACTAGGCACGGAGAACTCTTTAAGGAAGGAAAGTAGTTCAGAGCAAATAGGAAATTAATTATTTAACTTAAAGTTTGATGTGCCACTTGCCTTTTGTGATATATATCCACTTGACTGGAATATGGGGTGACCAGATATTTGGCTAAATGTTATTTCTGGGTGTGTCTGTGAGAATGGTTCTGGATGACATCATCATTCGAATCAGTGGACTCAGTAAAGCGGATTGCCCCCCGCCCCCCATGTTGATAAGCATCATCCAATCTGCTGGGTAGAACAAAGTGGGCTGAGAAGGGAATTTGCCCTTTCTGCCTGACTGTAGAACTGGGACACCCATTTCTCCTGCCCCTAGACTGAGACTTAGAGCACAGACTCCCCTGGTCCTCTGGCCTTTAGACTCCCACTAAACTACATAATCAGCTTTCCTGGGTCTCCAGCTTGCAGACGGCAGATGGTGGGACTTCTCAACCTCTGTAATGGTGTGAGCTAATTCTTCATAATAAATCAATCTCTCTCTCTCAATATATAGATATAGGTAGATATAGATGTAGATACAAGTATAGACATACTATCTACCTACCTAACTATAGATGTATATATAGATATCTACACAGATAGATATATACATCTATAGATAGGTAGGTAGATGTGTATATATATATATATATATATATATATATATATATAATTGGTTCTGTTTCTCTGGTGAACCTTGACTAATACATCTTCACTAGTTTCCATTATTTCAAATAATATTTATAATTATGTTTGACTATATTTGAGTAATTCTAATTTGTAAGCAATCAGGTATGCAGGCACTCCTAAGTGATTGTGGCATGTATATGTAGAGATTGGGAAGGATGGTGAAGGAGATATGGAGATAAATGTTTGTAGACAAATGAACCCCAATCCGTAACTCAGTTTTAATGGTTTCAATTATAATCTGCATGGATTAAATAGAATGTGGGTACTTTTTATCTTGATTCTTAATCTCTTAATCTATATTCCAATCTCATTTTTTAACAAGCCACCATTAATTACATCAGTAATAACAAGCTGTCATTACTTCTTTATGGTTGTTGGTGCTGAGTGACCATTTGCACAAATACATTTCATTAAATGTGAATTATAATTCATTACATCTATTTTAATCGGGCTGACCACTTCATTGAGAAACTACAGTGAATCTGCTAAAGAAGAATTCTGTTAAATTCCTTGTCAGATAATGTCAACATCTGTGTCATCTTGGTGGTGGCTCTGTTGATTGTCTTTTATGGTTCGAGTTGAGATTTTCCTGGTTCTTGGTATGAGGAGTGATGTGTGATTGTATCCTGGACATTTTGAATATTATGTCATGAGACTGGATTTCATCTAAATCATATTTTAGCAGGCCTCCTCTGAGCTGGCAAAGGATTGGGAGCATCTCTTCATTACTGCTAGGACATGGTGGAAGTCTAGGTTTCCCCACCTCTGTTAACCCCACAGTGCGGGCAGGGGGTTGTTGAGGGGTACCTCGTTACTTCTGGGTTGGGGGTGAGAATTCAGGCTTCAGTCTAGACCTTCACGGATACCTCCCTGGCTAGAATGGCTGCTTATTGCACACAGGTGTCCTCCACTGATATGTGGGGCAGGGATAGGGTGGCAGTGGTAGAAGTTCTGACCCTCTTCCAGTTTTCATCTGATACTGCTGAAACATGGGGGGAGAGGAGGGAGGGGAGCTTTATTACCACAGTGCAGGGGCACAAATCCAGATTCCCCATGTGGTATCTGCTGACACCAGGGTAGGGTGGGATGCATTACAGCTTGATGGAGATGGACTTCCCAAGCCCTCACTCAGCCTTCTCTGACACCATACCAGCAGAAGTGGAGGCAGGAGCAGGGTCATGAGACAGCAGTTTTCTCTGTGGTATTCGTTTGGAGCTGAGTTGTTATTGTCTAGGCCGACTCTTTCCTAGTCCTCTGGGTAGAGAAAAATAGACTTTCATTGAGGCTTAATTGTCTATGCCCATTAGTATTTTCTGCTTGCTGGTTTCTTCGGCTCTAAGTCTGAGGTATATGAGATAAAAAGAAAACCCAGGTATTTCACCGTGGTGTCATTCCTTGGGTCCACAGTTTAGCCAGTCTGTGTAGCCAGCCTGTCCTCTTGTCTCCACCATTCAGAGCCTTCTTTTGTTTTATATATAGTGTTCAGGATATCCAGCTGTACTTAGTGACAGAAATGGGCAAATGTGCCTCCCGTCAGTCTTTCCAAACTAAGAATGACTTTTTGAGTGATCAATAGTAAAGGTACTGAAAAAAAAATAAAGGGCATGAGCTACATGGGAGTGGGATGGAAGGAAGTTACTAAAAAAGCCAAAAGAAGTGGGAGAGAGGAGACAGGGATTAATTTAACTGAATATGGTGAAAAACACTTCAGCTGTTTGTAACCAGCATGTTCCCACAAAGGTATTTCCCAACCATGGTCATACTATCCACAAATATGCAGATTTACCCCTATGCCCTCCCCCAGGATGATGGGACGTAAATACCCAAATCTTTGGGGAGAAACTGGATGAAGCAATAGTAGTGGCTCTGTGAACCTTTCTCCAGGATTCTTGCTTAAGTGCTGGGCAGATCGGGCACCAGTGTGACTGCCTGTTTGCTTGGTGATGTGAGTGTTCTTTGTTTACTTTCTCTTTTCTCTACCCATATGAAAACTTGACTCCTCTCATTGTGGTTTCAGGTGAAAGCAATGCAAAGCTTGGCACCAGAAATTCCATTCAAGACAGAATTTTGTGGTTTTACCAGACTTGTGAGCCCTGACACTTTATTTTAACCCACAGTTTGTAACCTCAAAATATCCCAACCCATGCATGTCGTTTTTAGAAGAAGAAATTTCTCCAGAAACCTAAAAATCCCCTGTCCTTCAGTTCTCCAGTGTTCCATCATTGAAGTCACAATTCCCATATTTATTACGTGAGAATCATATCTGATTTTCATTTCTTGCTCTCAGTTTAGCCAGCTGGGGTGAGACCTTGTACAATATGGATTGACTCATGACTGAGATAGAATAAGATAGAATCACAATTGAGAACTGGTAAAAAAAAAAATTATTTTAGGAAACTTAACACCCAGCATATCACCTGGGACCCATGTTGGAATTTACTCTGCATATTTAATCAGGAAACTGCAGTTTATCCAAGCGTGTGTCAAGGATAAAGTTTGAATATGTGCTCCTTTACTCTAGATTATGGAGTGAGGCTGGCCCTAGAAGAATTTGAGGCAGTTGGCAATTTTCTTAGATTTCTGAGTTTTACATCACAAAATCCTGTGAGTACTTTCTGCAGAGGGTAGGGAGATAAGGAAAAGTATCTCAAGTCAAGAACTGGACTCAAGGGGCTCATGGCACTAACTGCTTTCTAGAAGCAATGCAAGGGGAACTACACTCATTTACTCATATATCAGCACTCCTAGATGTTTCCAGGGTCACATGAGCAACTACATGAAAACATTTGTGGATTATTACAAAACCTTGATGTGGCCTCTGTCTCACTCTACCATCTCAGTATGGGTCATGCTTGAAGCAGGCAAAGGTGGGGGGTGGGGGGTCCCTCTGTTGGGTACTTGTATCTTGAGAGAAAATCCTTGGTCCTTCATTACAAGGATTTGTACTTCTAGAGATTTCAGTACGCAGAACAGTAACCAGCATATGTAGTAAGTACTCAATAAACGCTTCTGCTTTGACCAAATTCCTCACTATCAAAAAATATTAATCATTTTCAAGAGTCACAGTTCCCCAGATTCTGGTTAGGACTCAAGCTAATGACTGAGACCCTGAGAGAGAATGCAATTCTTGGGTATGTGATCCATTTGACAGAGGATTACAAATATTGTAGCATAATATTTAGGCATATTAACAGTGATTCCCCCACCTTTGCTTTTCTTTGTACTCTTTGATGTCTCTCAATTAATCAGCTAGACATTACTTATTCATTTCCCTACTTATTTGCAAAATACCCGATTAATGATATTTTAATCTCTTCAACATGGTTAAAAAAGGGGTAATTGATGAGTAACACAAAACTTGCTGCCTCCCACTGAAATAATAGATTCTTAGAGCTGGGGTAAGAGGAGAGTAAGATGGAGAAGCAATGAGTAGTACATATTGAACATACTTTATAAAAGGGAGATGACCCTTCTCTTGGATGAGCTAGGGGTCATTCAGACACTCCAGATAAATTGGGGAGATTGGAGTGAAAGTGGTGCCTCTTTTCCCTTCTGAAAGTACAGCCATGGAGGCACATCAATATTACAGAACACAAACCACCGTTTAAGATATCTAATCATATGGGTCTGTGTATTAGTTAGGATAAGCCAGCCTGTGGTAAGAAACACACTTAATCTGGTAATGGCTAGACAAAAACAGGAGTTTATTTATTGATCAATAACAGTCCTGGTGGGTGTTTCAGATTACAACTCTCTGCTCTATCATTCAGGAAGCAAGGTCCTTTGCAGCTTGTACAGCTTGTATCTTTTCAGCCTTTAGAGATTCACTTGTCTGTGTCATGACAACAGAGGAGGAATGAACATAAAGGAGCATGTGTGAAAGGCTTGGGGGCCAGGCTGCAAGTGACTCATATTATTTCTGCTCATATCCTATTGGTTAAAACCCAGTTACGTGGCCACACCTCCCAGCAAGGGAGGATGGAATACTGGCTCAGGAAAAAGACAAAATGGATTTAGGTGGACAAACATCTCTGATCAACTTATGGTAACATTTTTCTCCTATGCCAGGTTGATACCTGATAAGTATAAATATCGCCTGAAACTAAGAGGAGCAAGGAAGTAATGAGAGATCATAGGCAGCCTCTCATCCTGTAAATCTCTGTGGACTTGTGTGATTAAGAACAGCAGAATAATCCTACATACTCTAAAAGAACTTGGGACATAGCCTAGACAGAACATGCCCGCAGGAACCTTTCGGATGACTTAGCAGTGACCTGTTTCGACAGAAATTCATGGACGGAAATGAATTATGAATTCCTCAGCTGATCTCAGGAGATGCCAGAATATACAGATTGTAAGACAAGAGCCAGATGCCCATCAACTCCCACCCACCCAGCATTTAGAACCCAGTGATAAGACAAACGGATATTTAAAGGATATTAAATTTTTATGATCTATTTGGAAGCTTGTGATAGAAAATAAACTGAGTAATAGAAAAATAAAATTGTATTCTGTGAACACCTAATTTTTATACTGCATTTTGTGCCTACTCTACATAATTAATTATTTAAATCATATTGCAAAAGAAATTAAGGATCTGATAAACCTTCTCTGAATACACTAGTCTTCCAAATGTCTTCATTGGCTTCTGAAAAACTTAACTGACATAAATAGCCCTGAAAATTATATAAAGTAGTGATGTACATTAAAGTACACTCTTTATTGTGTAATGGGTTAGAGTGTAGGCTACCATGTTCTACTCAGGTTCAATTCCTAGGCCTACTATGGAATATATAGCTTTGTGACTTTGGGCAAGTTACAACATCTGCTCCTATCTTCTCATCTGTAAAATGGCAATATTGAAGTATCTAAATCTTAGGATTGCTGTGAGAATGGAATGAGGTGGTATATTAATGACAGTGCCTAGTAGAGAGTATGCATCCTGTAAATATTACTTATACTTACTTGTACTTCTAGAGATTTATGTGTGCTCTAGCTACTGCCTGGAATGCTTCCACTCCCACCTCCACTCCCACCTCAGGGTTCCTTTCCCCTAACTTATTCCTCTTCTTGCAAACCCATACCAATATCACTTTCTTCTCAAAATGACAACCATTCTCTCATGTCGCTTCATAGAACTACTTATTTTATTGGGAATAATGATGTTGGTGAAATGAAAATGACAACTATTTTTGTTTCAATCATTGTGATTTTTACTCTGTTTTCATGAATCTTCAAACTCCCCAGTACTCTTTCAGAGTATATTTTATTGTTTGCATTTTATGGATAAAAAAACTGAAACTCTGAGAGGGTAAGTAATTTATCCAGCATTATATCACAAGTAAGCAATGAATCTAAAATACAAGTCTAGTTTATTTGATTTCTATTTATTGCATTACTATTATTTCTTACCTGAATGTCTCCTTTAGTAAACCATGATCCCCTTGATATTAGGAGGAATATAGTTATCTTTAAATCCCTAAAGTATAAGTCAAAAAAGATTGAGTGACTATGAAACTAATTTATATGACATTTATTATCTTGAAGAATTTTATGTCAGTGATGTATATGCATGTGTGTATGTGTTTCTATGTGAATACTGGAAGAAAAAGAGTACCAGACCTGTTATTAGTAGACTGGTATTTAGTTCCCAGTGGATTATATTAGTTATATGATCATTAGTTATATTAAAAACAAAACCTTTAATTTTTTCATGTCACATTTTCGCCATCTGTAAAATGAGGTCTAGGAATTGCCAAAAAATAAGACCACTACTCAGTATCTGCAATGTAAATGCCAAAATTACAGCATAAGCAAGGGAGAGCTCTGATGACTAAGCTTTATCTTGTAGAGCAAAACATATTGACAGTCTTTTTTTTAAAAAAATTTATTGGCTCATAGTTTCTTTACAGTGTTGTGTTAGTTTCTACTGTACAGAAAAGTAAATCAGTTATACATATATCCCCTCTTTTTTAGATTTCCTTCCCATTTAGGTCACCACAGATCATTGAGTAGAGTTCCCTGTGCTATACGGTAGGTTCTCATTAGTTATCTATTTTATACATAGTAGTTTATATATGTCAATCCCAATCTCCCAATTCGTCCCACACCCCCCGCTTCCACCCTTGGTATCCATAAGTTTGTTCTCTACATCTGTGTCTTTATTTCTGCTTTGCAAATAACAATAATAATCTGTACCATTTTTCTAGATTCCACATATAAGCAATATTATATGAAATTGGTTTTTCTCTTTCTGACTTACTTCACTCTGTATGACAGTCTCTAGGTCTATCCACATCTCTGCAAATGGCACTATTTCGTTTTTATGGCTTTAGGAAGACTTCGTTTGGGGTCATGCTAGTTATAGAGGAAGGAGTATGTTGAAGTCAATCTTAGAAGCATGTTTTGTGTTGCAAATAGAAACAGAAGTAGGGTGATGTTTTGTCTTAGTTGCAGAGGTACGTACACTGAAGTGAATTGTCCCTGAACAAGTAGACAGATTTAAAATCACTTCTGCTGTTACCATTGCCAAATATCTGTCATTGATACTTTAGACAGATTTAAAACCAGTTCTGGTAGTTATATATTCCTATGACTGTGGGATAATCCGGATTTCCTTTGGAGTTTCAGGCTTTTTATCCTCAAACCCTCTTTTTGTTCTTCCTAAGCCAAAGCTGCAGAAGAAAATGCTCGTATGTAGATTTCAACAGGTCCTCACCATTATTGTTGATTTGCCTTGAAGGTGGGGGTATAAAAATATTTAGGCTCTGGAAAACTGGTGATAAAACAATTATAATGAAACGTTCTATACGAGGGAACTGAAAGGCACTACGGAAATTTATTCAGGTAGCTGAATTTCTTTTAAAAGCTGTTTCGGTTTTTTAAATAGACTTTATTGAGGAATAATCTACATACAATAAAATGCACTTATATAAAGCATATGGTTTTGTGACTTTTGAGAAACATATACCAATGCAAACAGCAATCCAATAAAGATATAAAACATTTTCATTATTCAAAAAATTTCCCTTCTGTCCTTTGCAGTTAATTCCCTCCTGACCACCCCCAATCACCGGCAACCACAGATCTGCTCTCTGCCACTATAGATTAGTTTTGCCTGTTCATATGAATAAAATCAAACAGTACATATACTTTTGTATCTGGATACTTTTGAGAACATAGTATTTTTGAGATTCATCCATTTTGTTGTGCATATAAGTAATCTGATCCTTTTCATTTCCAAGTGGTATTCTATTATATGCATATACCATTATTTGTTTATCCATTCAGCAATTGATGACCATTTGAATTTTTCAAGCTATTATTTTCTGTTTTTAAATATTTTTAACATCTTTATTGGAGTATATTTGCTTTATAATGTTGTGTTACTTTCTGCTGTATAACAAAATGAATCAGCTATACGTATACATATAACCCGATATCCCCTCCCTCTTGCGTCTCCCTCCCACCCTCCCTATCCCACCCGTCTAGGTGGTCACAAAGCACTGAGCTGATCTCCCTGTGCGATGCAGCTGCTTCCCACTAGCTATCTATTTTACATTTGGTAGTGTATATGTGTCAATTTTACTCTCTCACTTTGTCCCAGCTTACCTTTCCCCCTCCCTGTGTCCTCAAGTCCATTCTCTACGTCTGCGTCTCTATTCCTGTCCTGCCTAGGTTCATCAGAAATAAATATTTTTAGATTCCATATATATGTGTTAGTGTACGGTATTTGTTTTTCTCTTTCTGATTTACTTCACTCTGTATGACAGACTCTAGGTCCATCCACCTCACTATGAATACCTCAATTTCATTTCTTTTTATGGCTGAGTAATATTCCATTGTGTATATGTGCCACATCTTCTTTATCCATTCATCTGTCGATGGACATTTAGGTTGCTTCCATGTCCTGGCTATTGTAAATAGAGCTTCAATGAACATTGTGGTACATGTCTCTTTTTGAATTATGGTTTTCTCAGGGTATTTGCCCGGTAGTGGGATTGCTGGGTCATACGGTAGTTCTATTTTTAGATTTTTAAGGAACCTCCATACGGTTCTCCGTAGTGGCTGTATCAATTTACATTCCCAACAACAGTGCAAGAGGGTTCCCTTTTCTCCACACCCTCTCCAGCATTTATTGTTTGTAGGTTTTTTTAATGATGGCCATTCTGACAGGTGTGAGGTGACAACTTATTGTGGTTTTGATTTACATTTTTCTAATGATTAGTGATGTTGAGCATCCTTTCATGTGTTTGTTGGCAATCAGTATATCTTCTCTGGAGAAATGTCTATTTAAGACTTCTGCCCATTTTTGATTGTGTTGTTTGTTTGGTTTTTGATATTGAGCTGCATGAGCTGCTTGTATATTTGGGAGATTAATCCTTGGCCAGTTGTTTCATTTGCAAATATTTTCTCCCATTCTGAGGGTTGTCTTTTCATCTTGTTTATGGTTTCCTTTGCTGTGCAAAAGCTTTGAAGTTTCATTAGGTCCCCTTTGTTTATTTTTGTTTTTATTTCCATTTCTCTAGGAGGTGGCTCAAAAAGGATCTTGCTGTGATTTGTGTCATAGAGTGTTCTACCTACGTTTTCCTCTAAGAGTTTCATAGTGTCTGGCCTTCATTTAGGTCTTTAATCTATTTTGAGTTCATTATTGTGTATGGTGTTAGGAAGTGCTCTAATTTCATGCTTTTACATGTAGCTGTCTAGTTTTCCCAGCACCACTTATTGAAGATGCTGTCTTTTCTCCATTGTATATTCTTCCCTCCTTTGTCAAAGATAAGATGACCATACGTGCATGGCTTTATCTCCGTGCTTTGTATCCTGTTCCATTGATCTGTATTTCTGTTTTTGTGCCAGCACCATACTGTCTTGATTACTGTAGCTTTGTAGTATAGTCTGAAGCCAGTGAGCTTGATTCTTCCAGCTCCGTTTTGCATTCTCAAGATTGCTTTGGTAATTCGGGGTCTTTTCTGTTTTCATAAAATTGTGAAATTTTTTATTCTAGTTCTGTGAAAAATGCCTTTGGTAGTTTGATAGAGATTACATTGAATCTGTACATTGCTTTGGGTAGTATAGTCATTTTCACAATGTTGATTCTTCCAATCCAAGGACATGGTATATCTCTCCTTCTGTTTGTGTCGTCTTGGATTTCTTTCATCAGTGTCTTATAGTTTTCTGCATACAGTTCTTTTACCTCCTTAGGTAGGTTTATTCCCAGGTATTTTATTCTTTTTGTTGCAATGGTAAATGGGAATGTTTCCTTAATTTCTCTTCCAGATTTTTTGTCGTTAGTGTATAGTAATGCAAGAGATTTCTGTGCATTAATTTTGTGTCCTGCTACTTTACCAAATTCATTGATTAGCTCTAGTAGTTTTCTGGTAGCATCTTTAGGATTCTCTATGTATAGTATCATGTCATCTGCAAACAGTGACAATTTTACTTCTTCTTTTCCAATTTGGATTCCTTTTATTTCTTTTTCTTCTCTGACTGCTGTGACTAAAACTTCCAAAACTATGTTGAATAATAGTGGTGAGAGTGGGCAACCTTGTCTTGTTCCTGATCTTAGAGGAAATGGTTTCAATTTTTCATCATTGAGAATGACGTTGGCTGTGGGTTTGTCATATATGGCCTTTATTATGTTGAGGTAGGTTCCCTCAATGCCTACTTTCTGGAGAGTGTTTATCATAAATTGGTGCTGAATTTGTCAAAAACTTTTTCTGCATCTATTGATATGATCATATGGTTTTTATTCCTCAGTTTGTTAATATGGTGTATCACATGAATGCTTTGCATATATTGAAGAATCCTTGTTTTCCTGGGATAAACCCCACTTGACAATGGTGTATGACCCTTTCAATGTGCTGTTGGATTCTGTTTGGTAGTATTTTGTTGAGGATTTTTACATCTATGTTCATCAGTGATATTGGCCTGTAGTTTTCCTTTTTTGTGACATGTTTCTCTGGTTTTGGTAAGAGGGTGATGGCGGCCTCATAGAATGAGTTTGGGAGTGTTCCTGCCTCTGCTATATTTTGGAAGAATTTGAGAAGGATAGGTGTTAGCTCTTCTCTAAATGTTTGATAGAATTCACTTGTGAAGCCATCTGGCCCGGGGCTTTTGCTTGTTGGAAGATTTTTAATCATAGTTTCAATTTCAGTGCTTGTGATTTGTTTGTTCATATTTTCTATTTCTTCCTGGTTCAGTCTTGGAATGTTGTGCATTTCTAAGAATTTGTCCATTTCTTCCAGGTTTTCCATTTTATTGGCATATAGTTGCTTGTAGTAATCTATCATAATCCTTTATAATTCTACAGTGTCAGTTTTTACTTCTCCTTTTTCATTTCTAATTCTGTTGGTTTGAGTCTTCTCCCTTTTTTTCTTGATGAGTCTGGCTAATGGTTTATCAATTTTGTTTATCTTCTCAAAGAACCAGCATTTAGTTTTATTGATCTTTGTTATTATTTCCTTCATTTCTTTTTCATTGATTTCTGAACTGATCTTTATGATTTCTTTCTTTCAGCTAATTTTGGGTTGTGTTTGTTCATCTTTCTGTAATCGCTTTGGTGTAAGGTTAAGTTGTTTATTTGAGATTTTTCTTGTTTCTTAAGATGGGATTGTTTTGCTAATAAACTTGGCTCTTAGAACTTCTTTTGCTGCATCCCATAGGTTTTGGTCACTGTGTTCTCATTGTCATTTGTTTCTAGGTATTTTTTGATTTCCTCTTTGATTTTTTCAGTGATCTCTTGGTTATTTAATAGCATATTCTTTAGCCTCCATATGTTTGTATTTTTTGCAGATTTTTTCTTATAATTGGTATCTAGTCTCATAGCATTGTGGTCGGAAAAGATACTTGATATGATTTCAATTTTCTTAAATGTACCAAAGCTTGATTTGTGACCCAAGATATGATCTATCCTGGAGAATGTTCCATGACCACTTGAGAAGAAAGTGTATTCTGTTGTTTTTGGATAGAATGTCATATAAATATCAATTAAGTCCATCTTGTTTAATGTGTCATTTAAAACTTGTGTTTTCTTATTTATTTTCATTTTGGATGATCTTTCCATTGGTGAAAGTGGGGTGTTAAAGTCCCCTACTATGATCATGTTAGTGTCGATATCCCTTTTTATGGCTGTTAGCATTTGCCTTATGTATTGAGGTGCTCCTATGTTGTGTGTATAAATATTTACACTTGTTATATCTTCTTCTTGGATCGATCTCTTGATCATTATGTAGTGTCCTTCTTGTCTCTTGTAATAGTCTTTATTTTAAAGTCTATTTTGTCTGATATGAGAATTGCTACTCCAGCTTTCTTTTGATTTCCATTTGCATGGAATATCTTATTCCATCCCTTCACTTTCAGTCTGTATGTATCCCTAGGTCTAAAGTGGGTCTCTTGTAGACAGCATGTATACAGGTCTTCTTTCTGTTTCCATTCAACCAGTCTATGTCTTTTGGTTGGAGCATTTAATCCATTTACATTTAAGGAAATTATCGATATGTATGTTCCTATTACCATTTTCTTAAGTGTTTTAGGTTTGTTTTTGTAGGTTTTTTCCTTCTTTTGTGTTTCCTGCCTAGAGAAGTTCCTTTAGCATTTGTTGTAAAGCTGGTTTGGTGGTGCTGAATTCTCTTTACTTTTGCTTGTCTTAAACGTTTTAATTTCTCAGTCAAATCTGAATGAGATCCTTGCTTTGTAGAGTAATCTTGGTGGTAGGTTTTTCACTTTCATCACTTTAAATATGTCCTGCCACTCCCTTCTGGCTTGCAGAGTTTCTGCTGAAAGGTCAAATATTTACCTTATGGAGATCCCCTTGTATGTTATTTCTTGCTTTTCCCTTGCTGCTTTTAATATTTTTTCATTATATTTAATTGTTGATAATTTGATTAATATGTGTCTTGGCATGTTTCTCCTTGGATTTATCCTATATAGGAGTCTCTGTGCTTTCTGGAGTTGATTGACAATTTCTTTTCCCATGTTAGGGAAGTTTTCAACTATAATCTCTTCAAATATTGTCTCAGACCCTTTCTTTTTCTCTTCTTCTTCTGGGACCCACCCCCCCCTCTATAATTTAAATGTTTGTGTGTTTAATGTTGTCTCAGACGTCTCTGAGACTGTCCTTAATTCTTTTCATTCTTTTCTCTTTATTCTGCTCTGTGGCAGTTATTTCCACTCTTTTAACTTGCAGGTCACTTATCCGTTCTTCTGCCTCAGTTATTCTGCTATTGATTCCTCCTAGAGAATTTTTAATTTAATTTATTGTGTTGTTCACCATTGTTTGTTTGCTCTTTAGTTCTTCTAGGTCCTTGTTAAATGTTTCTTGTATTTTCTCCATTCTATTTCCAAGATTTTGGATCATATTTCCTATCATTACTCTGAATTCTTTTTCAGGTAGACTGCCTATTTCCTCTTCATTTGTTTCATCTGGTTGGTTTTCACTTTGCTCCTTCATCTGCTGTGTATTTCTCTGTCTTCTTATTTTGCTTAACTTACTGTATTTGGGGTCTCCTTTTCACAAGCTGCAGGTTCTTAGTGCCTATTGTTTTTGGTGTCTGCCCACAGTGTGTGAGGTTGCTTCAGTGGCTCTTGTAGGTTTCCTGCTGGCGGGGACTGGTGCCTATGTTCTGGTGGGTGGGGCTGGATCTTGTCATTCTGGTAGGCAGGGCTGTGTCCAGTGGTGTGTTTTGGGCTGTCTGTGAACTTAGTATGATTTTAGGCAGGCTCTCTGCTAATGGATGTGGTTGTTTTCCTGTCTTGCTAGTTGTTTGACATGGGGTGTCCACCACTGGAACTTGTTTGCCGTTGGGTGTAGCTGGGTCTTAGTGTTGAGACGGAGATCTCTGGAGGAGCTCTCACCAATTGACATTACATGGGGCCAGAAGGTCTCTGGTGGTCCAGTGTTCTGGACTTGGCTCTCCCACCACAGAGGCTCAGGCCTGATACCAGGGCGGACCACCGAGACCCTGTTGGCCACACAGCTCAGAAGAAAAGGAAGAGAAAAAATAAAATAGAGTACAAAAACAGTAAGAAGAAAAAATTAAAAAAAAAAGAAAGGAGCAACCAAATCAATAAACAAATCCACCAAAGATAATAAGTACTTAAAACTAAACTAAGATAAATATAAAAATCAGAAACAAAAACAAATCGGTCACAGACAGAAAGCCCAAGTCTACAGTTGCTCCCAAAGTCCACGGCTTTAATTTTGGGAACATTCATTGTCTGTTCAGGTATTCCACAGACACAGGGTTCATCAAGTTGATTGTGGGGATTTAATCCGCTGCTCCTGAGGGTGCATGGAGAAATTTCCCTTTCTCTTCTTTGTTCGCACAGCTCCTGGGGTTCAGATTTGGTTTTGGCCCTGCCTCTGTGTGTAGGTCACCCTCAGGAATCTGTTCCCAGCCCAGACAGGAGGGGGTTAAAGCAGCGGCTGATTAGGTCTGTCTTTCTTTCTCAGGCCAGGGAGAAGGAGGGGTACAGTAGTCATAATTGGAATGTGGGTTGAGCCTGCGGTTGCATTGGCTGGTGTGACATTGCAACAGCCTGAGGCATGCCATGTGTTCTCCTGGGGAAGTTGTCCCTGGACAACTGGTGTGCTGCGTAGGGTCCTGTGGGGGGTGTGGGTAGTGACCTGAGCTTGCACACAGGATTTTTGGTGGCAGCGGCAACAGCATTAGCATTTCATGCCCATCTCTGGGGTCCTAGCTGATAGTCACGGCTCATGCCTGTCTATAGAGCTTTCTTAGTCGGTGCTCTGCCTTCTGTGAGCACATGGGGAAGGAATCCCCTCTTCTCCTGCACCCCAAAACAATGGTCTCTTGCCTCTTAGGCAGGTCCATACTTTTCCCCTGACTTCCTCCTGGCTAGTTGTGGTGCCAGACAACCCCTTCAGGCTGTCTTCACGTGGCCAACCCCAGCCCTCTCCCTGGGGTCTGATCTCCGAAGCCCAAGCCTCAGCTCCCAGACCCGACCTGCCCTGGCAGGTAAGCAGACAAGCCTCTCAGGCTGGTGAGTGCTGGTTGGCACCGATCCTCTGTGCAGGAATCTCTCTGCTTTGCCCTCTGCACCCCTGTTGCTGTGCTGTCCTCCATGGCTCTGAAGCTCCCCCCATGCCCACCCCCCATCTCCGGCAGTGAAGGGGCTTCCTAGTGTGTGGAAACTTTTCCTCCTTCACAGATCCCTCCCAGAGGGACAGGTCCCATCCCTATTCTTTTGTCTCTGTTTTTTTGTTTTCTTCTTTTGCCCTACCCAGGTACGTGGGGGTTTTCTTGCATTTGGGAAGTCTGTGGTCTTCTGCCAGCATTCAGTAGGTGTTTTGTAAGAGTTGTTCCACATGTAGATGTATTTTTGATGTATTTGTGGGAAGGAAAGTGATCTCCTCATCTTACTCCTCTGCTATCTTGAAGGTCCCCCCCAAGCTATTATTTTCAATAAAACTGTTATAAACTTTCATTTAGAAGTCTTTTTTGAACATCTGTTTTTTTGTGTTTATTATTGGCTAACATGGTAAGTGAATTTTAACTTTATGAGAAGTTGCCAAACAGTTCAAAACTGTACAACTTTACACTTTTACCAGCAATGTTTGAGACTTCCATTGTTCTACCTCCTTGACGACACTTGATATTGTCTGCCTTTAAATTTCACCTACAGTAAGTCCCCTACATATGAACGAGTTTTGTTCTGAGAGCACATTCTTAGGTCCAATTTGTTTGTAAGTCCAACAAAGTTAGCCTAGGTACCCAACTAACACAATAGGCTATATAGTACTGTACTGTAATAGGTTTATAATACTTTTCACACAAATAATACATATAAACAAACAAACACAAAAAATAAAGTAAAAGTTTTTAATCTTACAGTACAGTACCTTGAAAAGTACAGTAGTACAGTGCAAAAGCTGGCATACAGGGACTGGCATTGAGTGAACAGGCAAGAAGAGTTACTGACCAGAGGAGGGAGAGGAGAAATGGTAGAGCTGAAGTATCCTCAGCAATAGGAGACAGAGGACAAGCTGCAACTTCACTCACGCCTGACATTGATGGCACAGGTTCTGGTTCCTTGCTAGAACCAGATGCACATTTGCATCTTTGAAAGTTCACAACTTGAATGTTCGTATGTAGGGGACTTACTGTATTTTATAGGATGTGTAGGGATATTGGAGTTTCCATTTGTACTTCTTTGAAAATTAATCATTTTTAGCATCTTTTCATGTGTTTATTCAGCTACTCATATCTTTATTTATGAAGTATTTATGAAAAAATCTTGCCTTTTAAAATATTTTATTTTACTTTTGAGTTGTAAGAGCTCTTTATATATTCAGGATACATGTGCTTTTCTATATATGTAAATTGCAGATATTTCCTCCTAGGCTGTGACTTGTATTTTCCTTTTCATAGTGGTGTTTTTTGGGCCTCCCTGGTGGCACAGTGGTTGAGAGTCCGCCTGCTGATGCAGGGGACACGGGTTTGTGCCCCGGTCTGGGAAGATCCCACATGCCGCAGAGTGGCTGGGCCTGTGAGCCATGGCTGCTGAGCCTGCATCCGGAGCCTGTGCTCCGCAACGGCAGAGGCCACAACAGTGAGAAGCTCGTGTACCGCAAAAAACAGAAAAAACATAGTGGTGTTTTTCTAAGAGCAAATGTTTTTTTTTTTTTTTGGCTGCATTGGGTCTTTGTTGCTGTGCACAGGCTTTCTCTAGCTGCGGTGAGCAGGGGCTACTATTCGTTGTGGTGCATAGGCTTCTCACTGCAGTGGCTTCTCTTGTTGCAGAGCACGGACTCCAAGCATGCAGGCTTCAGTAGTTGTGGCATAAGGGCTCAGCAGTTGTGGTTCATGGGCTCTAGAGCGCAGGCTCAGTAGTTGCGGTGCACGGGCTTTGTTACTCCATGGCATGTGGGATCTTTCTGGACCAGGGCTTGAACCTATGTGCCCTGCATTGGCAGGCAGATTCTTAACCACTGCACCACCAGGGAAGCCCAGAACAAATGCTTTTAAATTTGTTGAGATCTTTTTATGTTTATATCTATGATTAATTTTAAGTCCATTTTTCTGGACAGTATGATGTGAGCATTGATGACAGTTTGTCATAAAATGATACTCAGTTGTTTCAGCATTGTCTGTTGAAAAGACTATTTTTTTCTTATTGAAATACCTTGGTTATCTTTCTTGAAAAATCAATTCATCATATATATGTAGGTCTATTTGTACACTTTCTAGTCTACTACATTGATCTATTTATCTGTTTTTACTCTCAGCACCAACACTGTCTTAATTACTGTGGCTTTCTAGTGAGTCCTAAAATCAGGTAGTTTAAACATCACATAAATTAAGTATTATATTGGTTTCTGTTTTCTCATTATTCTGTACAAGGAAAGTGATATCACTAGAGCTTACATATAAAGAAATGCAAGCATCAAGACCAGAAGGCAGTATTTGTGCTCAAGCAATTAATTAATGTTTCTTTAGGTTACTATCAATATGAAACAACAACAAATAAAAGAATTTTTAAAATATTCTAGAGAACTCAAAGGGCCTCTGTTGTTGAAAACAGATTTAGATTACACTCGTATCACTAGAACATCATTTCAAAAGGTAGTTATCCATATGGAATGGTTAGTCCTTCCTTGCACTGATCTGATTCTGCAATATGCTAATTGCTTTGTAAATCTTCTGCTCACCCTTATTAGATGGTCTGACATGTATTATGAAAATCATTCACAAATTTGAAAAAAATACAGAAAAAAATAATACCACTTTATAATTTTTTATCACACTTTCTCAGTATTTGCCATAAAATTTCTATGAACTAAATGAATTTGAATCACTACCCTATCATTTACTTAGAAAATTGCTTGTGTGTCTCTGTTTCCTTATTTGTAAAATAAAAATAATAAACCTGGCTCATAAGATTGTTGTAAGGACTAAAGGAGAAAGCATTTGAAAATTTCTGTAAGTAGAAGATGCCAGAAATATTAGTTTCCTTCCTTCCTTGACACCAGTGAGTAATAGAAAAGATGTTTTAGCTAATTTTGATTAGAAATAATCATGATTTTGTCTCTACAGATTCATAAATGGATGCACTTTAAAGTTTCATTTAAAAATATTATTTTAAAGTCTTTATTAATTTAATGGCATGATAGAAACATCTCACAGATATAAGCTCTGTTTTTGGTATTCAACCCTTTGGTACTGTATCAAACACTTTCCAAAGTACCATTTAACTCACTCAGTGGAGGTAGATTGCATGAATAGCCTGCTGTGGGTTTTTCTTCCTTTCATATAGTTAACATTGATTGGGAATAAGTGCTTCAGATAGTTTGGATGAGGTAGTGTAAGACAGAATAGTAATCATTTAACTACGGCATAAATTCAATTATTATTGTGTCTTATATCATAAGGTGTAATTAGGCAAAAATTAGCTTATGATTTCAGTTGATATAATTACTGTGGTAAAGGAAATATTATGATGTGTGAGTTAAGTATGGCAATTGTTTTTTCTGGATTTCTATGTTTCGATTCTCTGTTATCATTTCTACTTCCCATAGCAGTTTTCAGTCCCCTCCTGCCTTTTAAAGTCACAATACAAACTTTTTCATGCAATTTTACATAATTTTATTTTCTATGAAAGAGCAAACGGCTCAGGAAGGAGAAGAGAGCTGCAATATCAGCCTTCAGATGGTGTGGGCAAAACCAACAGGCACTTTCTTTTCAGCTGTGCTTTGACTTCAAATCACTTAAATTCTTCCTGAAAATAATTTTTTTCAACATACCCATATAACGTGAGCACCATCTATATTGAAAATGTTGAAGCCTAATGTAGTTAGGAGAATAAAACTCCTTAAGTAGTTAGGAGAATAAAACAAGATAATGTTTCTGCTCATTTATTATTAATATTCAAAAAACTATTCATAAGGAATAGCCAATAGGTAGATGGCATTTTGTAGTCTTTGATTAAGAAAAGAGGCAGATGGGTTGAAAGTATTTGCTTTGCATTTCTAAGCTTCCTCAGATAGTGTTCTTAACTCCTACTGATTTTAAGTGTTGGAATTGCCAGCACATATAAAGATAAGTGTTTTAAGCTGCTGATTTGCTAGAGTCATTTAATATCTAGAGTTTGAAAAATGACAAAGGAAATTATCTAATATTAGTTAACAGGTATTTTTGGTTTAAACATATTTGCTACATGTTTTAGTGGCATCTTTTAAAAGCCTTCTCTTGTTTATTTAATACAGTTTTCAATGTATTACTACAAACTTTAAATACCAGAAACACAGCATAAAATATGTTCTATGTTTGTCTGTCTTGAAATTCCAATCACATCTGAATAAACACTTTCTCTTTTCTAAAATCATTTGATGGAATGCAATCCACTGAGTTCTGATTCACTTCAATGTATTATCACAACCTTGTTTTTAGAGGTTGATGTCCAAGAATTAATGTCCCTTAAGAAGCTCTTTTATTTATTTTTTGGCAATTGTTTTCCTATTGGGTAAAACGTTGAAACTCTTGACTAAAGGACATTTGCCATAGACTAAAAAACTATTTGGTTCCTATTCAAACCTAAGAAAATTAATTATGAGGTCAGACCTAATTCTGTTATTTATTTGGCAATAATAATAATACATCAAATGAATGCACCCTTTATTTGGATTTTAATGTATTTTTGGAAATATTCCATTTTTAAAAAGTTTGCACATTCCCTTTTTTGTTGTTGTGATTATGGCCATTTTGTGATAAAGAAATGAAAGCGTTGAGTTGTTTGTGGTCACATAGTCTCGATTAGTGGAAAACTGTCCAGGTCTTCTGATTCTCAACTCGGCTTTTTCCACAAGACTTCACTGCCAGTTCTGACCTTCACTCATTTTAGTTGCATGGTTTCCTTTTCATGTCCTCAAGTAAGCAAGGGTAATGCGGCTCTCTGTGTTATTGCAGCTGAGGGAAGTGAAGTGAAGGGGTCACCGGGGTCGAGATGACAGTGGAACTCTTACCGTTTGCTCACCAGGCTGCTGCTCAGCCCTTCCCTTCCTGCTGCCTTTGAAAACACACTTCTTGAAAGTAACTCCTTCTATTTCAAGTGTTCAAAGGTGGGCAAATCTTGTGGATTTTTATCAAACATAAAAGGATCATCAGCTTCATATGAGCAGTTTGCAAAGGGTAGTGAGAGAAAAGAATGTGAATTAATGTGTCTCTTACAGGCACTCAGGATGTGGTGACAGTCCATGAAATGATCACACGTAATTAATAAATAGCTACATAGGTGAGGGAGTTAACTAATGGATAAGCGGGTGATTAGTGGTTACCCCATTTTCCACTGTCTGAACTATTGATAAAAATGGTGTCTCCATAAATACAATGTGAGAGTGTATTAAAATTCCTCCACAATCCCTTTCAACTCTAAAACTGTATTGTTAGGGAATTGTTTTAGAAAACCAATAAAAATCAGAATGAGTTGATAGAATTGACTTATTTAGAATGAACACTACAAGGACTTGTAAAAGAAATGTATGTTATTCTGAAACTGAAGCTTTGACAAAAGATAAACTAAGAATCATCAAAGGGAAAAAAATGTTGTCTCAACCAAAAATGAGTCACTTCCCATAACCTTGTCTATTGGATTTTAGAACTGGGGGGGTCTCTCACTTTTGGGTGGCAATATAGAAAGCAGCAATTTTGTCTCAAGTGATTTCTTTTCCAGAAAAATACAATTCAAATATGTTTGCCTAATAAAATCACTGCTGATAAGAGTATAATATACCATACCATTGTAGTATTTAATAAAATTATGTTTTACTAACACGCTAGAAAATCTCAATAACTAAACACTCATGTGCAGTATCCTTTACAATTGAAGTCCTGTAACTTTGAACTTAGGCATGTTTAATACAATTCAAGCAAAAAGTATTGCTTTTACAAAGAACAACATCTCTGTACACATTCATGGTACTTTGCAATTTAATTTTTTCCATATGTAATATTTATCGAAGTATAGTTGACTTACAATATTATAGTAATTTTAGATATATAACAGGGATTTGATATTTTTATAGATTATACTCCATATAAAGTTATTTTAAAATATTACCCATATTCCCTGTTTTGTACATTACATCCTTATACCTCACTTACTTTGTCTAGTCGCTTGCATCTCCTAATCTCCTACCCTTGTCTTGCCTCTTCCCCACCTCTCCCCTTTGGTAACCATTAGTTTGTTCTCTGTATCTGTGAGGCTGTTTCTGTTTTGTTATATTTATTCCTTTGTTTTATTTTTTAGATTCCACGTGTAAGTGAAAAATACACTATTTGTCTTTCTCTGTCGGACTTATTTCTTATATAATATTTTACCAAAGTATTAGAATATAAGTGCTGTGGAAAACAGACATTTATTAAATTCACTGCACAATCCAAAGTAAAACTCACTTTTCTTCCTGCCCACTCCCCCATATCTATATTTTTGTCCAACTCATTCAAATAAAAATATTCAGGCTGAACTGAAGTTAAACAAGAAATGTAGATTGGGGAGGGCTGACAACAAGCAGCCTCTGTCTCGGCATCATTCCTCACATTGAACTTTGTGCTCTACACTTCATTCAGATAAATGCCCAAAGGTGCAATTTCTAAGTTGTATGGTAGTTACATGGTTCGTTTCATAAGAACACTGCCGAATTGTTTTAATGAGTGGCTGTATTATTTATATGCCTACCAGCAATGTCTGGGTGATTGTTTCCCAGATCCTTATGAGCATTTGATGTTGCCAATATTTTTAATTTTAGCCATTCTGATAGGTAAGTAGTTATATCTCATTTTGGTTTGAATTTGCATTTCCCTAATTGCTAATGACGCTGAACATCTTTATGTCTTATTTGCTGTCTGTATATGCTCTTCAGTGAAATGTCTGTTCAGGTCTTTTGTCCATATTCTAATTGGATTGTTTTATTACTGTTGTTTGAGAGTTCTTTATAGATCCTAGCTATTAATCCTTCGCTGGATATGTGTTTTGCACATATTTGGGCTCAATCTGTAGCATGTCTTTTCATAAAGGTGTTTGAACACACAAAAAGTGTTTAATTTTGATGTGGTCTAATTTATCAGTTTCTATATTTATGCATCATGCTTTCGGTATCATGTCTTAGAATTCTTTGTCTACCCCTAGATTCTAAAGATTTTCTCCTGTGTTCTTTTCCCAAAAGTTTTATAATTTTACATTTAAGTTTGTGAGCCATTCTAACTTAATTTTGGTACAAGACATAAAGTTCAGGTTTGAGGTTCGAATTATTTTACCTTGGATGTCTTATTGTTCTAGAACTATTTGTTGAAAAGTCCTCCTCCATTGAATTGTTTTTGCATCTTTGCAAAAAATCAGTTGGCAGAATAATATTCCATGGTATGGATATATCGTATTTATTTATCTATTCATCATTTGATGGAAACTTGAGTTGTTTCTGCATTTTGGTTACCAGTAATGATTCTGCTATGAACATTGGTGTGCAACTGTTTGTGTGGACATATCTTTTCATTTCTCTTGAATATATTCTTAGGAGTGGAATTAATGGGTCTCTTGGTAACTCTATGTTTAATATTTTGAGGAACTGCCAAACAGTTTTCCAAAGTCGCTGTACCATTTTACATTTTGATGAGCAATGTATGAGGATGCCAATTTCTCCACATCTTTACCAATGCCTGTTATCTGTCTTTTTTCATAACAGCTATCCTAATGGATGTGAAGTAATATCTCATTATGGTTTTTATTTGCATGTTCCTAATGAGCATCTTTTCATGTGCTTACTGGTCATTTGTGTATCTTCTTTGAAGAAATGTCTTCAGATCCTTCGCCCATTCTTTTTCTTCTATTCATTGTTCTGGTTTATTTCTTAAAATTTATTTTTTATTTTATTATTATTTTTTTAATATTTTTATTGGAGTATTTCGCTTTACAATGGTGTCTTAGTTTCTGCTGTATAACAAAGTGAATCAACTATATGTATACATATATCCCCATATTCTCTCCCTTTTGAGCCTCCCTCCCACTCTCCTTATCCCACTCCTCTAGGTCATCACAAAGCATTGAGCTGATCTCCCTGTGCTATGTGGCTGCTTACCACTAGCCATCCATTTTACATTTGGCAGTGTATATGTCAATGCTACTCTCTCACTTTGTCCCAGCTTTCCCTTCCGCCTGCGCATGTCCTCAAGTCCATTCTTTACATCTGTGTCTTTATTCCTGCCTGCCCCTAGGCTCATCAGTATCGTTTTTTTAGATTCCATATAGGTGTATTAGCATACAGTATTTGTTTTTCACTTTCTGACTTACTTCACTCTGTATGACAGACTCTAGGTCCATCCACCTCATTACAAATAACTCAATTTCATTCCTTTTTATGGCTGAGTAATATTCCATTGTATATATGTGCCACATCTTCTTTATCCATTCATCTGTCAATGGACATTTAGGTTGCTTCCATGTCCTGGCTATTGTAAATAGAGCTTCAATGAACATTGTGGTACATGTCTCTTTTTGAATTATGGTTTTCTCAGGGTATTTGCCCAGTAGTGGGATTGCTGGGTCATACAGTAGTTCTATTTTTAGATTTTTAAGGAACCTCCATACTGTTCTCTATAGTGGCTGTATCAATTTACATTCCTACCAACACTGCAGGAGAGTTCCCTTTTCTCCACACCCTCTCCAGCATTTATTATTTGTAGCTTTTTGATGATGGCCATTCTGACCGGTGTGAGGTGATACCTCATTGTGGTTTTGACATGCTTTTCTCTAATGATTAATGATGTTGAGCATCTTTTCATGTGTTTGTTGGCAATCTGTATGTCTTCTTTGGAGAAATGTCTATTTAGGCCTTCTGCCCAATTTTCGATTAGATTGTTTGTTTTTTTCATATTGAGCTGCATGATCTGCTTGTATATTTTGGAGATTAACCCTCTGTCAGTTGCTTCGTTTGCAAATATTTTCTCCCATTCTGAGGGTTGTCTTTTTGTCTTGTTCATGGTTTCCTTTGCTGTGCAAAAGCTTTTAAGTTTCATTAGGTCCCCTTTGTTTATTTTTGTTTTTATTTCCATTTCTCTAGGAGGTGGGTCAAAAAGGAACTTGCTGTGATTTGTGTCATAGAGTGTTCTCCCTATGTTTTCCTCTAAGAATTTTATAGTGTCTGGCCTTACATTTAGGTCTTTAATCCATTTGGAGTTTATTATTGTGTATGGTGTTAGGAAGTGCTCTAATTTCTTTCTTTTACATGGAGCTGTCCAGTTTTACCAGCACCACTTATTGAAGAGGCTGTCTTTTCTCCACTGTATATTCTTGCCTCCTTCATCAAAGATAAGGTGACCATATGTGTGTGGGCTTATCTCTGGGCTTTCTATCCTGTTCCATTGATCTATATTTCTCTTTTTGTGCCAGCACCATACTGTCTTGATTACTGTAGCTTTGTAGTATAATCTAAAGTCCAGGAGCCTGATTCCTCCAGCTCCATTTTTCTTTCTCAAATTTGCTTTGGTTATTCGGGGTCTTTTGTGTTTTCATACAAATTGTAAAATTTTTTGTTCCATTTCTGTGAAAAATGTCATTGATAATTTCATAGGGATTGTATTGAATCTGTAGATTGCTTTGGGTAGTATAGTCATTTTCACAATGTTGATTATTCCAAACCAAGAAAATGGTATATCTTTCCATCTGTTTGTATCGTCTTTGATTTCTTTCATCAGTGTCATAGTTTTCTGCATACAGGTCTTTTGCCTCCTTAGGTAGGTTTATTCCTAAGTATTTTATTCTTTTTGTTGCAGTGGTAAATGGGAGTGTTTCCTTAATTTCACTTTCAGATTTTTCATCATTAGTGTATAGGAATGCAAGGGATTTCTGTGCATTAATTTTGTGTCCTGCTACTTTACCAAATTCATTGATTAGCTCTAGTAGTTTTCTGGTGATATCTTTAGGATTTTCTATGTATAGTATCATGTCATCTCCAAACAGTGACGGTTTTACTTCTATTCCAATTTGGATACCTTTTATTTCTTTTTCTTCTCTGATTGCCATGGCTAAAACTTCCAAAAGTATGTTGAATAATAGTGCTATGGTTGGGCACTCTTGTCTTCTTCCTGATCTTCGAGGAAATGCTTTCAGTTTTTCACCATTGAGAATGATGTAGCCAGACTCATCAGGAAAAAAAAGGGGAGAAGACTCAAATCAACAGAATTAGAAATGAAAAAGGAGAAGTAACAACTGATGCCACGGAAATACAAAGGATCATGAGAGACTACTACAAGCAACTATAGGCCAATAAAATGGACTACCTGGAGGAAATGGACAAATTGTTAGAAAAGTATAACCTTCCAAGACTGATCCAGGAAGAAATAGAAAATAGGAACAAACCAATCACAAGCAATGAAATTGAAACAGTGATTAAAAATCTTCCAACAGGTCTTCCCTGGTGGCGCAGTGGTTGAGAGTCCGCCTGCCGATGCAGGGGACACGGGTTTGTGCCCTGGTCCGGGAAGATCCCACATGCTGCTGAGCTGCTAGGCCCATGAGCCATGGCTGCTGAGCCTGCGCTTCTGGAGCCTGTGCTCCACAACGCGAGAGGCCACAACAGTGAGAGGCCCGTGTACCACAAAAAAAAAAAAAAAAAAAAAAAAAAAAAAAAACTTCCAACAAGCAAAAGCCCAGGGCCAGATGGATTCACAGGAGAATTCTATCAAACTTTTAGAGAAGAGCTAACACCTATCCTTCTCAAACTCTTCCAAAATATAGCAGAGGGAGGAATACTTCCAAACTCATTCTATGAGACCACCGTCACCCTGATACCAAAACCAGACAAAGATGTCACAAAAAAAGAAAACTACAGACCAATATCACTGATGAACATAGATGTAAAAATCCTCAGCAAAATACGAGCAAACAGAATACAACAGCACATTAAAAGGTTCATACACCATGATCTAGTGGGGTTTATCCTAGGAATGCAAGGATTCTCAATATACGCAAATCAGTCAACGTGATACAACATATTAATAAACTGAAGCAGAAAAACCATATGATCATCTCAATAGATGCAGAAAAAGTTTTTGACAAAATTCAACACCGATTTATGATAACAACTCTCCAGAAAGTGGGCATAGAGGGATTCTACCTCAACATAATAAAAGCCATATATGACAAACTCTTTGCCCATTTTTAAAACTTGGGTTATTTGTCCTTTTATTATTGAGTTGTAACAGTTCTTTACATATTTTGTATCCATTTCCTTTATCAGATATATTATTTCCAATTATTTTCTCCCATTTGTGGATTATCTTTTTGTGCTCTTAATGATATAGTTCACAGCAGAAATTGTTTTTATTTTTGATGAAGCTCACTTTATCTAATATTTCTTCCATCTCTTGTGCTTTGGTGTCATATCTCTGAAGTCTTTGCATTATCAAGGTCATGAAAATTTACTCTATATTTTTTTTCAAAGAGCTTTATTGTTTAGCTCTAACATTTAGGTCCATAATTATTTTGAGTTAATTTTTATTTATGGCATAAGAAAGGGTTCCAAATTCCCTTTTTTTCTCTTTTTTTTTTTTGCATGTGGCTATCCAGATTTTTCAGAACCATTTATTGTAAAGACTCTTTTTTCTCCATTGAATGTCTTGGCACCGTTTTTGAAAATCAATGGACCATAAATGTAAGGGTTTATTTCTGGGCTCTCAATTCTATTCCATTGATCTAAGTGTCTATCCTTAAGCCAGTACCACACTGTTGATTGCAGCAGTTTTGTAGTAAGTATTAGAATTGGGAAGTGTGATTCCTCCAACTTTGTTCTCCATTCTCATAATTGTTTTGGATATTCTGGATTCCTTTCAGTTATATGTAATTTTATGATCCGCTTGTCAAATTTCAAAAAAAAGAATAAAACAACTGGGACGTTGATAAAGATTGTGTTGAATATGTATATCAATTTTTGGAGTATTGTCTTCTTAACAATATTAAGTCTGCCAATTGAATTTTTTTAATTAATTAATTAATTAATTGTTTTGCTGCATTGGGTCTTTGTCACTGCATGCAGGCTTTCTCTGGTTGCGGTGAGTGGGGGCTACTCTTTGTTGTGGTGTGCGGGTTTCTCATTGCAGTGTCTTGTCTTGTTGCACAGGCTCTAGGCGTGTGGGCTTCAGTAGTTGTGACATGCGGGCTCAGTAGTTGTGGCTCACGGGCTCTAGAGCGCAGACTCAGTAGCTGTGGTGCATGGGCTTACTTGCTCCGTGGCATGTGGGATCTTCCTGGACCAGGAATCGAACCTATGTCCCCTGCATTAGCAGGTGGATTCTCAACCACTGCACCACTAGGGAAGCCCACCAATTGATTTTTGACAAATGTGCCAAGGTAATCCAACTAGGAAAGTCAGGTCTTCTCAATAAGTAGTGCTGGACCATAGACCTAAATGCAATAGGGAAAACAATGACACTTCTAGAATAAAACACAAGAGAAAATCTTCATTACATTAGGTTAAGCAAATATTTCCTAAATATTATATCAAAAGCATAATTTGTAACTTGGACTTGAAAAAATTAATCGACCTTTAAATGACACCATTAAGAAGTTGAAAAGACCTACACATAGGGAATACTACATGGACTTTTTTCTTTTTAACATCTTTATTGGAGTATAATTGCTTTACAGTGGTGTTAGTTTCTGCTTTATAACAAAGTGAATCAGTTATACATATACATATATCCCCATATCTCTATCTCTTCCCTCTTGCATCTCCCTCCCTCCTGCCCTCCCTATCCCACCCTTCTAGGTGGTCACAAAGCACAGAGCTGATCTCCCTGTGCTATGTGGCTGATTCCCACTAGTTATCTATTTTACATTTGGTAGTGTATATATGTCCATGCTACTCTCTCACTTTGTCCCAGCTTACCCTTCCCCCTCCCCGTGTCCTCAAGTCCACTCTCTAGTAGGTCTGCATCTTTATTCCCGTCTTGCCCCTAGGTTCTTCATGACCACTTTTTGTTTGTTTGTTTAGATTCCATGTATATCTGTTAGCATACGGTATTTGTTTTTCTCTTTCTGACTTACTTCACTCTGTATGACAGACTCTAGGTCCATCCACCTCACTACAAATAACTCAATTTTGTTTCTTTTTATGGCTGAGTAATATTCCATTGTATATATGTGCCACATCTTCTTTATCCATTCATCTGTCGATGGACACTTAAGTTGCTTCCATGTCCTGGCTATTGTAAATAGAGCTGCAATGAACATTGTGGTACATGACTCTTTTTGAATTATGGTTTTCTCAGGGTATATGCCCAGTAGTGGGATTGCTGGGTTGTATCGTAGTTCTATTTTTATTTTTTTAAGGAACCTCCATACTGTTCTCCATAGTGGCTGTATCAATTTACATTCCTACCAACAGTGCAAGAGGGTTCCTTTTCTTCACACCTTCTCCAGCATTCATTGTTTGTAGATTTTTTGATGATAGCTATTCTGACTGGTGTGAGATGATATCTCATTGTAGTTTTGATTTGCATTTCTCTAATGATTAATGATGTTGAGCATTCTTTCATGTGTTTCTTGGCATTCTGTATATCTTCTTTGGAGAAATGTCTATTTAGGTCTTCTGCCCCTTGTTGGATTGGGTTGTTTGTTTTTTGGATATTGAGCTACATGAGCTGCTTGTAAATTTTGGAGATTAATCCTTTGTCAGTTGCTTCGTTTGCAAATATTTTCTCCCATTCTGAGGGTTGTCTTTTGGTCTTGTTTATGGTTTCCTTTGCTGTGCAAAAGCTTGGAAGTTTCATTAGGTCCCATTTGTTTATTTTTGTTTTTATTTCCATTTCTCTAAGAGGTGGGTCAAAAAGGATCTTGCTGTGATTTACGTCATAGAGTGTTCTGCTTATGTTTTCCTCAAAGAGTTTTATAGTGTCTGGCCTTACATTTAGGTCTTTAATCCATTTTGAGTTTATTTTTGTGTATGGTGTTAGGTAGTGTTCTAATTTCATTCTTTTACCTGTAGCTGTCCAGTTTCCCCTGAACCACTTATTGAGGAGGCTGTCTTTTCTCCATTGTATGTTCCTACCTCCTTTGTCATAAACTAGGTGCCCATACGTGCATGGGTTTATCTCTGGGCATTTTATCCTGTACCATTAATCTATATTTGTGTTTTCATGCCAGCCCCATACTGTCTTGATTACTGTAGCTTTGTAGTATAGTTTGAAGTCGGAGAGGCTGATTCCTCCAACTCCACTTTTCTTTCTCAAGATTGCTTTGGCTATTCAGGGTCTTTTGTGTTTCCATACTAATTGTAAGATTTTTTGTTATAATTCTGTGAAGAATGACATTGGTGTAAGTGTCATGTTAAAGTCTCCTACTATTATTGTGTTACTGTCAATTTCTCCTTTCATGGTTGTTAGCATTTTCCTTATGTATTGAGGTGCTCTTATGTTGGGTGCGTAAACATTTATAATTGTTATATCTTCTTCTTGGATTGATCCTTTGATCATTATGTAGTGCCCCTCCTTCTCTCTTGTAACTGTCTTTATTTTAAAGTCTATTTTATCTGATATGAGTATTGCTACTCTGACTTTCTTTTGATTTCCATTTGCATGGAATATCTTTTTCCATCCCTTCACTTTCAGTCTGTATGTGTCCCTAGGTCTGAAATGGGTGTCTTGCACACATCATATATATGGGTCTTGTTTTTGTATCCATTCAGCCAGTCTGTGTCCTTTGGTTGGGCATTTAATCCATTTACATTCAGTTATTATTGATATGTATGTTCCTATTACCATTTTCTTAATTGTTTTGGGTTTGTTTTTGTGGGTCTTTTTCTTTTCTTGTGTTTTCCGCTTAGAGAAGTTTCTTCAGCCTTTGTTGTAAAGCTGCTTTGGTGGTGCTGAATTCTCTTAGCTTTTGTTTGTCTGAAAAGCTTTTGACTTCTCCATAGAATCTGAATGATATCCTTGCTGAGTAGAGTAATCTTGGTTGTATGTTTTTCTCTTTCATCACTTTAAGTATATCCTGCCACTCCCTTCTAGCCTACAGAGTTTCCACTGAAATATCTGCTGGTAACCTTATGGGGATTCCTTTGTATGTTATTTTTTGCTTTTCCCTTGCTGCTTTTAATATTTTTTCTTTGAATTTAATTTTTGTTAGTTTGAGTAATATGTGTCTTGGTGTGTTTTTCCTAGGGTTTATCCTGTATGGGACCCTCTGTGCTTCCTGGACTTTGGTGACTACTTCGTTTCCCATGTTAAGGAAGTTTTCAACTATAATCTCTTCAAATATTTTCTCAGACCCTTTCTTTTTCTCTTCTTCTTCTGAGACCCCTATAATTCGAATGTTGGTGCATTTAATGTTTTCCCAGAGGTCTCTGATATTGTCTTCAAGTCTTTTCATTCTTTTTTCTTTATTCTGCTCCTTGGCTGTTATTTCCACCATATTGTCTTCCAGCTCACTTATTCGTTCTTCTGCCTCAGTTATTCTGTTATTGATTCCCTCTAGTGTAGTTTTCATTTCAGTTATTGTGTTGTTCCTCTCTGTTCGTTTGTTCTTTACTTCTTCTAGATCTTTGTTAAACATTTCTTGTGTTTTCTTAATCCATTCTTCCATTCTATTTCTGAGGTTCTGGATCATCTTTACTATTATTGCTGTGAATTCTTTTTGAGGTAGATTGCCTATTTCCTCTTCCTTTATTTGTTCTTATAGGTTTTTACCCTGCCCCTTCATCTGTGACATATTTTTTTGCTGTCTCTCTTTTTATTTTTTTTTTAGTGGAATTGTGTTTCTGTCTTACTGGCTGTTTGACCTGAGGCTTCCAACACTGGAGTTTGTGGGCTATTGGGTAGAGCTGGGTCTTGGAGCTGAGATGAGGACCTCCATGAGACCCCACTCTGATGAATATTCCCTGGGGTCTGAGGTTCTCTGTTTGTCCAGTGGTTCAGACTCGGAGATCCCATTGCAGGAGCTTTGGCCTGACCCTGGGCTTATGAACCAAAATCCCACAACCCACATGGGGTGGCAAAAAAAAGAAAAGAACAATAACAAAGTAAAAAATACAATTAGACTAGGCAACCAACAGATATGTTAGAAAGAATGTAAAAAATATATATAGGTGAATCAACAACCAGGAGGTACATCAGTACCACAGTAGTGAAAAAGAGGAGGAGAGAAAAGAAAAATAGAAAAAAGAAAAGGGGGAGGAAGGCTGTGGCTGTGGAGGGTGAGGCCTAAGCAAGGACAAGGTTTGGGTGGTGGGCGGGGCCAATGCTCAGGACCCACAGGGCTGGAATAGGCCCTGGGGGGTGTGGGGGTGGGACTTAGGCTCAAGGAACAGAAGGGGCCCAGGCATGCTCCCCACCCTGGTCTCAGAGGGTAGGGGACCTCACCTGGGAGCCCAGCAGGCTTCCTGGGCTTGACTGAGCAGTGCAAACACCTTCCTCTCTCCCGCTCCCCCGGTCTGGGTTCTGGGAGGGCCCCTCCTGCCTGCCTCTTCTGATCTCCCCAGCCTCCTTCCTATGCCCCCAAGGACCCACTTGGCCCGGAGGGGGGTTTGAAGGGCAGAGGACAGGCCTGAGAGCTCAGCAGGCTCTCCATGCTCGAGTGGGTGGGGCAATCGCCCTCTGCTCCTCCTAGTTGGATATTTTGAACCCTTATTAATAGTTGAATACATTGTTTTTAACTAAGATCAAAAGTCATACATTAAATTTAATATAAATGGAGATGGATTGTACTCAAGTATATTATAAAATTCTGTTTTTTATTAAAGGGATACCAAATAGAACCATGGATTTTCTATTCTGTTTAAAAAGTCTGATTTTAGTTAAAACAATTAGTCTCACAAGACCCCCTCCCTTATGTTGGTGAGAATGCTGGACAGTTGAACTAGTGCTGGGATTTGCGTCCCAGAACTAAACAGCCTAAGTCTTGCATTTATTCACAGTCGATGATGTTGACAGTACTGATGCCTCATGACACAGTCTAGAGTAGCAGAATAAAGTTAGAGTGAAAAAGTATAATATTAGTCAATACAATGAATAATTATTGAAGAATATTTGTATTTGACCACAAAAATTATACTGCAGTATTTTTGCATTTTAATTACGAACACAGTTCTTCCTCTACCACGTAGGACTGAGGTATAATTTGAGTTCCGTTATATACATATTTATTTCTTTAGCAACTTGTTGCTATGAGAATGGGTTAAACCAATAAATGATGAGGCTTGAGAACTTGGCTTCCTTAAACCACAAATATATAGTATACAATAAATTTTGAACAATCATAATATTTTATAACTTGAATACTTTGTCTTATCACAAAAATATTCATTGTAGAATATTTAGAAAAAAAATTAAGCAAAAAAAAAATCCCTGAAATCACTCATAATCCTACTACCCAGAGATAAACACTGTTAACCTTGTCTTCTATGTCATTAAAGTTTTAAAATATGCACCCAAACTTCTCTAACACAACTGGAATTGTTGTGTAAATGTTATTACATCCTACTTTTTAAAAAATTTGATTAAGTTTAAGTATCTCTGCACCTCCTTGGTCTTTGGGTAGAGATGTGTGTATGGTAACCTCTCCAATCTTTCTGGCTTTGGCCTTCACTTTCTTCATAGAACCTTAAGTCTAGGTCAAATTGTTATGTCTGAATATTCTATTGGTGACTCCCTTTGTTCTTAAGATGATCTTCTGCATTCCTTGCCGCATAGTTCCTTGTATCACCATGTCCTGCTTGTACTATCGTCGTATCCCACCAACCTGTTGGAGAAATTACTGTGCCCAACAGGCTTCTCTGTTGTTCCACTGGGCATTGCCACTGATGTCATGGGTTCTCACGGGGCAAATTATATGGGAAATTCAATGGTGCAGCATGAAAACCTGCCTTTGCCCTCTTTATGTTATGGTCTGTTAGAGGATATTAAATGAATACTGCAATACCCCAGTGTTGCAAGAGGGAAATAGTAAAACAAACTACTAAAAATAAAATAGTAAAAATAATAAAACAAATAGTAAAAGAGTAAAATGCAAACAGATACTTAAAACGACTATGTTTTAGTGTACTATTAAATGGTACATGATACAAATCACATGTATCATCAGGCCTTGTGGAGTTAGAGGCACCTGCTGCTCCAAGGTGCTCGAGGCTCTGGCTCAACACAACAAAAGATTGTGAACAGACCACACTGTGTGATGTGAAGAGCGTGACTGTATGTGAAGACAAGAAGATGACACAGGAGGATTTGCCTCAATTCAGTTCTTCCTATAAAATCTCCCCCTGTCCTCCAACACTGTAGCCCAGATGTCTGAGGATGTCGTCTTGCTCTCGACCTTTTTCACGTGGCCTTTTCCTTGGGGGTTCGATGAGAATATTAGGGGGAACTTGAGCTTCCTCTAGAGTGTGCCTCAGTTAATGTAGACCTTAAACCTTACCTGGAAAAGGCTCAAGTGGTGATTTGGAGGCCCGCTTAAATAACATTTTGTTCTTAAGTGCCTTCCATGGATATCTGCGAAAACCTGTATATAGTTACTCGCATTTCTCCTTCCAGGAGACCAGGTTCCTGATGATAAAGATTATTGTGTTCCTGTTTAAAAATACGTTTCCCAAGCTTTTCCCCAGAGATTGGCATGCAACAGGTGTTAAGAAGCATTCCAGGAGACACAGATCATCAGGCAAGTGTGTAAAACATTTTTCTCACAATTCTTATTACTTTCCTTGTGTTTGTAGACCTCCTCAGTTTACAGCCCTGGCTGGATTTTAAAATCACCTAGACCTTGCTCCCAGATATTCTAGTTTAATTGGTCAAAAGTCGGACCTGGTCATTGAATTTTTTAAAAAAATTCTTCATGTGATTCTAATAGTGAGTATTGCCAACCATTACCTTAGGAAATGCAAATGTCAGATGCTTTGTAGCCATAGCAATCGTTCTACTGTGAGTGTTCTTTGAAATATCTAATATAGATTTTTTTAGACTGTGGAGATTGCCTTTAAAGTTGAAATTTCTCAGGCATATTGGAAGTTCTTTAAAAAAATGATTTTCATTGTTTTTCAAAAAATAAATTGCTGTTTTCTTCATCCCTCATACCTAAACATGCTGGGTTTCAAATTATCTTTGTTTATCTGCTATGCCTCCAGTTTTAAAGGAAAATTGGTCATGTTTGCTTGTTGTGTTTTTAAGTATGAAACTATGTGATTAGATCCATTTTAGGATTTGGGAGACGAAAACATTTTTGAAATAGCTGCTATTTAGGTTGCAGGAGGCATAACTTAAAACAGGCAAACCCACAATGAGGTGAATTGAGGACTGAGTTTTTCCACTTGCTGTTGTTGGGACCAAGTCAGCATCTGTCCAGTTTGAATGAGCCCCATGGATGTATTTGCTCTGGCATTGCTGGCCAAACTAAGTCTACCACTTTGGCCAAGAAGCTCACTACATTTATTCTTACTCACTACATTTATTCTTACTGGTTGACAGTTTTATTTGTGATCCCTATTTAAAATGGGGAAATTGAGCCCAGCCCTTAAGACTTTGGCTTTGGTAAAACTGCTTTGGGCAAGATACAGAAGGCTAAAGAAGGAGAGACTGAAACTTTTCCTTCGTAAACCTTTCCTCTGTAAAGTTGGCATGCTGTAACCTACTAAATGGTGGGTGAGTTCAAGCACCGTGTTCAGTGCCAACATGAGCTAGAATTTCTTTACCAGGGAGCACACTGGCTCCTTGTCACTCATGGTGTCAGTACTTTTAAGTCACATGTCCCAGAAGAACCTTCTTAAACTTTTGAAGTTTTATAAATATCAATTTGTGGCTTTGGTTTATGTGTTGGGGGACATATGTGGCTTCATAGGTGCTTGTAGCTGTTTGCAAACTTTTTGTCTTATAGGACAACTTCAAAAAATGAGTCAGCAATTATAAAATGCTAAAGAATAACCTCAAAGGGAGCAACTTGTATTTGTAATGAGAGAGAAAATGTTTTCTCTAATCTTTACAATTTTCATCCTTACATTTCTGGTATATGAATACTGAGGTTAAAACAGTTTTAAAAAAAAGACAAGGGGAAAAATGTCAATCATGGATTGAAAGGTTTATCGAAAAGGAGACTGACAGCCAATAAGAGTGGCAGTAGAGAAGGAATAAATATTGCATTTAATTAAGGATTAATTTTTATGTCTTTATTGAAACATAAAAGGACAGTCAGGGAAAGGAATCTGTGAGTGAGAATCATAAACTATCCTGTTCTCTTTCAAGAATTTGAAAGATATTCATTCTTGGTAGCATCCTATATATGTAAGGTGGACCTTTATTTCACCAAAACCTATCTAACAATGCTTCCCTTACTTCCGGATCAGTCCTAGAAGAATGTTGGGCATACCAGACACTTGACTATTGTGAAGTCCTAGTCCCTGATCACTTCCTGATCTTAGCAAGGTGACCTGTGGACCTGTCAGTTGTCCACTTTTCGTGGACATCAACCGGGCTCTCCCAAAGTGCACCCTACAAATAACTATTGAAAATATGTGCTCTTGGTTTTCAGCATTCCCCTTCCCCTCTGGAACCTCCTATTGGCAGAGTCTGTACAGGCGCCAGGTGGCAAAGCAGAGATGCGGTGAGAGTCTCCGCTCCAGCATCACAGAGTTTAGAAGGGTGGGAAAGGAGTCGGAGACAGCTCAAAATCTGGCAGATGACCTCGATTTTTAAAAGCATTGGTTCTGATGGAACCGTGCAAGGGCAAGGAAGTCAGAGGTGGATCAGCTTTTCTCTATCAGGATTTAAAATGAGAAATAACCAGAAAGATCGATCATAGAATTGCCTTCTCAGGAAAATTTCAAGACTATAGTAGACATATTAAAGCAAGGCTGGTGATGCAAATGCTTTACTTCTCAAATCTGTTTGTGATAATTAAACCTCTGTCACCTGGGGCAGCCTTAGTTCTCAGAGCTCCTGGTACAAGTCTCTTCCCTTGGGTGGATTCTTGGCTTTTCTCCCAGACTGCTTTTGGCCCCCAAAACCAGTCTTCACTTCCACCCCAAGCAAAGAAACTGAAGAAACCGAGACTGACTCCTGCCTCCAGGCCAGAGGAAATGCCTGCTTCTCTGAAGTTGCCGAAGGAAGAAAAAGAACAGCAAGAAGCAATTGAACATATTGATGAAGTACAAAATGAAACAGACAGACTTAACGAACAAACCAGTGAGGAGATTTTGAAAGTAGAACAGAAATATAACAAACTCCGCCAACCATTTTTTCAGAAGAGGTCAGAATTGATCGCCCAAAGCCCAGATTTTGGGGTAACAACATTTGTTAACCATCCACAAGTGTCTGCACTGCTTGGGGAGGAGAATGAAGAGGCGCTGCATTATTTGACAAGAGTCGAAGTGACAGAGTTTGAAGATAATAAATCAGGTTACAGAATAGATTTTTATTTCGATGAAAGCCCTCACATCGAAGATGAAGTTCTCTCCAAAGAATTTCATCTGAATGAGAGTGGTGATCCATCTTCGAAGTCCACTGAAATCAAATGGAAATCCAGAAAGGATCTGACAAAACGCAGAATAAAGCCAGCAGGAAGAGACAGCATGAGGAACCAGAAAGCTTCTTCACCTGGCTTACTGATCACCCTGATGCAGGTGCAGATGAGTTACGAGAGGTCATCAAAGATGCTATGTGGCCAAATCCATTACAGTACTACTTGGTTCCAGACGTGGATGATGAGGAAGGGAAAGAAGAAGATGACGATGAAGAGGAAGAAGGATTGGAAGATATCGATAAAGAAGGGGATGTGGATGAAGGTGAAGAAGATGAAGATGATGTTGAGGGGGAGGGAGGAGAGGAAGATGAAGGAGAAGATGACTCATGGAACACTGATGGATTCTGACCTTCTTTTTAAAATTTTCTCCAGTCCCCGGGAGCAAGTTACAGTCTTTTTTTTTTTTTTTCTCCTCCTCTTGTGCTCAGTCACCCTGTTTTTGAGGTCTCTTTTCTCTTTTATACCATGGCTCACAACTTATTTTGGGGGAAAATACCTTGAGCAGAATTCAGTGGGAAAAGAATCTCTATCCTTTTCTGTTCCAAACTCTTTTTTACCCCTTCCTGTCTCAACAAAAACTTTGTGGAATCAACACCACCATGCTCTGTGGGAAAAAAGAAGACCCTTCTGCTCCCTTAGGTCTGCTGGAAACTGGAGGGTGCTAGGCCCCCGTGTAGTAGTGCATAGAATTCTAGCTTTTTCCTCCTTTCTCTGTATTTTGGGCTCAGAGATTACACTGTGTCTCTATGTGAATATGGACAGTTAGCATTTACCAGCATGTATCTGTCTACTTTCTCTTGTTTAGAAAAAGAAAGAAAAAACTTTAAAAAATGGGGTTATAGAAGGTCAGTAAAGGTTGGGTCTGAGATGTTTGGGTGGGTTAAGTGGGCATTTTGACAACATGGCTTCTCCTTTGGCATATTTAATTGTGATGTTTAATGGACATCCTTGCAGTTTCAGATAACAATTTTAAAATAAAATTCTCTCCTAATGATGACTTGAGCCCTGCCATTCGATGGGAGAAGCAGCAGAACCTGTAGGATCTTATTTGCAATTGACATTCTCTGTTGTAATTTTATTCCTGTTTATTTAAAATTTTTTCTTTTTGTTTCGCTGGAAAGGAAACATGATGCTCACTTTAAGCGTTAGAAGTGTACAGGTTGCTTTGTTACGATAAAACTAAATGCCTACACAAAGGAAAAAAAAATCTGTTTGTATGTTCAGTTTTTACCACTTCTTGGGGATAATAAATTTCCTATGTAACTACTGGAAGAAAAAAAGAAAAGATTCATTCAATGATCTATCACTATTTATAAAGGGTCTGTTTATTGTGAGTGAGGCAGTGTTCTGGGTGCCAGGGATAACTCAGTGAACATGACAGCTAAAAAGTCACTTTCTTGTGGACATTATATTTTATTAGGGAAAGAGAGAGATAACACCCAATGAATATAATAAATGAATAATATAGTACGTTGGAGGTTGCTAAGTGTTATGGAATAGACATTGTGCAGGGATAAGGCCAATTCAGATTGTGGAGGTGATGGTGGTCAGGATAGGGGTATTTTAAATAATAAGATGCGGCAAAGACTTGAAGAAGGTTGAGTGAGAGAGACATCTGGCTATCTGGGGGAGGAGTCTTCCAGACAGAGGGAAAAGCCACCCTGAGGTAATGGAACTGTAAATTCCAAGTTTCAAAGGAATGAAAAGAAATCAGAGGTTTAGAAAAAGGCTGGTGTCATGTCTGGCTGGATCATAAGGGGAAGGAGAGAATTATAGGTAGAAGGTAGACGATTGAACACTGTATGCTGTGTTGAGCTGGTTAGGCTTTGTCCTGTAGGGGTCAGCCCATCTTCCATAAAGGATGAGACCGTAGGCAGGGATTCTTTATATTTGCCAAAGACCTTTGGACAGAGGAGACACTCAATAAATGTCTAATGAATGAAGACGTGTTTGGTGACAAAACGCTTCTACAAGTAAAGTCGTGGGAGAACTATAAGAAATATAAGCTCACAACTGTGTGTATAAAAAAGAATATTGATGTTAACCTTAACCAGAGGTGTCTTTTTCCTAAGAATTGTTTTTCTTTTTCACAAAATAAATTATATGAGTGAATTGAACATCTGTAAGTAGTTTCCTATTGCTGTCAAAACAAATTACCATAAAGTCAATGGATTAAAACAATACAAATTTATGGTCTCACAGTTCTACAGATGGCTTAATTGGTTTCTTTGCTCTGTGTCTTGTCTCACAAAACTGAAATCAAGATGTCAGTGATCTGGGATCTTATCTGGAACTTCTGGGAAAGAATCCACTTCTAAGATCTTTTAGGTTGTTGGCAGACTCCAGTTCCTGTGGTTATAGATCCGAGGTCTCCGCTCTCTTGCCAGCTGTCAGCTGGGGTTTACCTATAGCTCCTAGAGACTCTTCTCAGTCCTTGCACATGGGCCCTACATCTGAGCCAGGAACAATGTGCAGTTGAACCCTTCTCCTGCTTAGAATTTCTCTGACTTCCTCTTTCTGCTGTATCTTTCTTCTTCCTCTTCTAATGTATTTTTCAAACTTACCCTTTAACCTTTTCCTTCATAGGGTTATATGGAGTCCACCCTGATAAACCAGGATAATCTTCTTGCTTGAAGGTCAACTGATTAATAAGCTTTTTTACATATGCTAACAGTGCCTAGATAAATGATTGAATATTCAGGAAATGAGAATCTTGTTGGGGGGTTGGTGCATCTTTAGAATCCTGCCTACCACAATATCACATTCTGGGTTGATTCATGCCAAGTACTGACTGTCTTTCTAGAGCAGGACACAGCCAAAAACCTGCCCGCACAGGTTTAGGTGGTACCACAAAACCTGCTCTGTGGTGAAGAACTGACACAGAGGAAGTAACTCAATATAGATGCTGATGGGAAATGGGTGATAAATTGGGGGGCTCAATTTTTGAGGAATGTTGCAGTCTAATTTGCAATGCAGAAAAAGATCATTTTCTAGTTACATCAGTAGTGAGTAAATCAGAAAACAGGGAATATTGTGAGCCAAGGAGACAGTGGTCATCATTGCACAACTGACCTGTCTGTAGGCAGAGGTCCCCCTGGGTAGGGTTCAGGACAGGGCTTTGTTCCTTAGATGGTGGAAGACTACTAGAGTAGGCATGGAGTACTAGGCAGGGAACAGGTCAAAACTAAATTATAGGGCCAATTACAGAATGAGAAGACAGAGGAAGCAGAGATGTAATTCCAGCAATTTAGGGACAGAGAGCTGGCTGTGTGCAACCTTAGAGGGCACCAATTTCTGACTCTTACTTTAAGTAAGTCATTTTCCCAAAAAAGCCCAACACTTCTTCAATGGTGCCCGATGAATACAAATGTCCAGTCTAAATCCTTCTGTCTCTAGGAAATATACATTTTCTCCTCTCATAAATGCAGTGACATATTTGATTTAATATATAACAAGGTAGATATCCTACTGTGTTTTAGAGGTATAAGAGGGCAGCATCTCTCAACCAGCTTTTATTGTATTGACTTTAAAATGTTTTATGCCTGGTTGTTTATTTTACCATGCATTTTCAAGAGTTTTAGAAGACAAAATATAAATGCAGACATTTGCAGAGACAGAATAGAAGAACTTGGAACTTTTTCCCCCTCTTAGCTGTAATTACTTTAAAACATTTCTTTTTGTCTGAAAAAAGAGAATATCTCTGGTAAACTAGTAGGATTCTTGGATTTGGGAGGAGAATCTTAATTTGTCCTTTGGGGAAGACATCATCGATACACCTTAGAAGCAAAGTGAAGATTTTCAAAGCATCTACTTTTAGAACTCTTTCCTGGGCCACATTTCCTGGACTCTGTCTTGTGACCAAAGACTTTCATACCACATATCCATTCATTATTAGATGTGTGTGCTGGGGGCGTGGAGCAGCTGGGGGAAAAGGTGATAATTACAAAATAGTATTACTCTGTTTTTAGTCAACTTGCTCCTCTATAATGAGCAAGTTTCTGCTTCACATTTTTTCTGCAGCTAGCTAACCTGGCCAAAACTTAATCTAGCAGATGATTGAGTGTGGCATTAGCCAACACCATACTGCTTCCAGCTTCCTGTCCTGGGCCTCCCCTCCTGGGTTTATTATATTTCAAGTCTGGTTCTCCTCCAGCTGGCTCACTATCCCAAATATTGCTTTGATTGTGATATGGACAGGCCATAATGCGAGTTAAGTTTCAGGAACATCAGAAACCCTTCCCTTTATCCATTCACTAAACGGTCTCTGTAAGTTACTTAATGACGTGTATTCGAATCTGTATATCTGTACCAGGCACAGGGAAAACAAATGCCTTAATTAGTGTTAACTAAACTTTTAGGTAATCGTACAGACATAAAATGCTGTGTGTTTTGCTGTAGATTATTGGAATTTCTGCTAAGACATATACGAATCGATGTAACAATGATTATGATTAGTGTAGCTGATAGTCCAAGTAGAAGAAAAACAACAGGAAGAAGCCAATAATTAAATTTTAAGAATACATGGGGGAATAAGAAGGGGTATTGTCTCATTGATATGTTGCTAGCATTTTGCAGAAATCTAGGTCTTCCCTGGCAGCCAAGTGAGGCTTCCTTACTGGATAATGTCTGGGACGGTAACCCAATGAGTTGGCAGTAGGTACTAAGAAAGCTAGAGATTCGTTCTCCTGTAGAAGAACCATAGATTTGGTTCTCCTGTAGAAGAATCATAGATTTTACCTTTACTCCCAAAATTGAGTTTCACTTATATTCTATTGGTAAAAGCTATGTATCGGTGATTCAGCAGAATCTACCTCAAATTCTGGAGCTATTACTAGATACCTTTCATTAAGAGTAGATTAGTGACACAATTTTCCTATTCAGAGGACAGTGTAGGATAATGGGCTTGAAAGAGCAGGGAAGAGGTGTACAGCCAGCACAGGGTAGCTAGCCCTCTGGAAGTTTTCTGATAGTGTCACCATGTTCTGGTTTGTAGGACCAGAATACATATATATTGTCAGTTATCTAAACTACACCAAATTCACAGGAGTCTAAGGCATAGACAGGAATGCCATTTTTTGTTTGTTTTTAAAAGATAAATGTTATTTCCATATAGACTAGCTATGATGTTTGTAGGCTATAATGTTCTCTACCGATTGGCACCTCAAGGCAAATAATAAAATTGGAATTTTTCTGAGTGAGTATATAGTCAGAATAAGTGATTTATCCTGGACAAGAGAACTTTGAGTACTCCTCTCCCCTGTAGACAAGGCCTTGCTGATATATGCCCCTAATGTTGTGTCTGAAGGACAGATTCTACTAAGGAGTGTGGGGTAACTCTGGGTCAGGCCCAATGTCTCTTACCCAAGTCTTCAAAAATTTTCTTTTCTATTTTGAGAAATTCCTTTATTCATAACTTTAAAATTATGTTAATAATATTGTCTATTTTCAACTCAAATTTGGTAGTAGGACGCATCTCTTGATTAGAACATTGTTGTTCGGTGAATTCCTCAGTCATCCATTTATAAATTGTTGCTTAGTTTAATTAATTAACATATGGCCAACTTTAGTCATTGTATGTTGATTAGATTAGATTAATTCAGAGTGGTGAGATACATTACTATCACCCATATACTTAAGGCTATAAGTGAATGAAAGATCTTACCTTAAAAAACTTCATGTAGTTTCTCTGTGAACATGCTTTTCACCTTTAGAGCTGTGTAGAGACTTTAAAAAGAGAATATGGCCTCCCATGCTTTACCTAATTGCTCCCAGCAATAATAATACTAGGCAGAGAAGCCTTTATTTTTTTCAAAGATTTTTAGCATATTAAAAAACTCTATAAATAGTGATAATAACTTATTCATTTGCTGTTTTCTAGTACAATTGTTTAGTACTAGAAAATTATCTTTCCATTAGCTGTAATAGCTCCCAAAGAAATGGAATATATCAAATCATGGAGTTAACTGAGAGTTAAAGGGATTTAAATGAATAAACATAATGATGATATTGTAAAATATGAGGTTTCTCATTTAATTTGTTTTTCCATGTGATTCCTGTAACTTTATATAATGATTTTTTTTTCCTATGGAATGACTTTTTGAAGATGTGGTGAAGAGAGCATAACATCCTATTTCCTATTTCTTAGTATACTTGCTTCATCTGGTGGCTGTCAGACTGAGATTTTCTGGAGAATGTGGGAGAGGTGGTATTTCTGTGGTCTCTCGATTCCTTATCAAAAATCAATGTCAGTGCCTTTCTGCCATTTGTGAGACTCACCTTAATCTTACAATAGCACATTTTTTTCCCCCTTCTTATTCTTTTTTTTTTTTTTTTTTTTTTTTTTTTTTTGCGGTACGCGGGCCTCTCACTGTTGTGGCCTCTCCCGTTGCGGAGCACAGGCTCCGGACGCGCAGGCTCAGCAGCTATGACTCACGGGCCCAGCCGCTCCGCGGCATGTGGGATCTTCCCGGACCGGGGCATGAACCCGTGTCCCCGGCATCGGCAGGCGGACTCTCAACCACTGTGCCACCAGGGAAGCCCTCCCCTTCTTATTCTTTCGGAGTAAAAAAATGAGAGTTATTTTTTACAGTGCTTATAATTCAATCTCATCACTGTTTCTAAGAGGTCCTCCTACCTTCCAACAGAATATATATACATTGTATTTTATGCATAGCTATATATCCATTACCATGTTTTCACTTGGTTAAGTATAAGAAATATGCTGTTCATATTCCAAATATGGAATAGATGGCCTTGGTAGATAGTCACCAAAGGCTTGGCAATTTCTTTGATGAAATTGATGAACATTTGTTTAATAAGAACTTTCTACTCTATCATTGTTCCTTAGGGTTTCATCCTGTTAGAAAAATTTTACCACGTTTCATAAATTTCATGAAAGTATTACATAATACACTGAAGAAATAAAACGTGAGAACACTGGTATTCATCCATAAAGAACAATATATAACTTTCTATTTTTTCTTCTTTTCTATGAGTTTTAACATTAAGTTTTTTCACAATGAGTAATTTGTAGTCACTGACTAGGAAACATAGTGGTTTATGGAGTATCTATTTCTACCTTCTTCCTTGCTACTAGAACCCCCCCCCACTTGTGGAGGATGGCAATGTTTTCATGTGATAAAATGTTCTCATGTGGTAAAATATCATTGCTCTAAACCACACGTGGAGTCCTGATCCTCTTTGCAGTATACTGGGTTTTTAGGCTGTATTGTACCTAAAAGAGACCCTGTGACCAAATTTCAGCAAATGAGATAAAAGGAAAACCCACTGGTGGATTTGCGAAAGATTTTGTTGAAAGCGGCACCCTGAAGTGGAAGGCCTCATATCCCCAACCAACAGTGAGACCAAGACTCCTCCATCTCCACTGCATACTGGCAGACACCTAATGGAGAAGAAAAACCTTTGAAAATGAATGACAGGGGGCTGTGAAATTTACAAGATACACAAAGGGAATAAGAATTTAGTCACTGTTTCAGGATGCAATTGGGCATTCCAGGAGAATGTGTGGTACGCGATACCCAGGTATCTGCATCAAATTGTTTTTGCTAATCAAATTCCCATTCTTGGACTCTGTATAGCTTTGCATAAAGAATAGCTTAATCTGTCCTTGGGATATAATGTGAATTCTCTTTAGGAAAGATGGATGAGGAGGTATTAAGAACATGCAGAGGAGAAGTATCTCCTTTCCTTCCTGGTCAGCTAACATCATCATCATCATCATCATCATCAAACACCCACACTGTGAGTGTGGTAATGAGTATATGCCTATAGTTTGAGAAATCACAAGATCAATCCCTTTTACTGTTTCCTGTCCAAGTGTGTATAGACTCCTTGTGTAGGGATAGGAGACAGCCCTAGGTAACCTGGATTACAGTAGCTTTTATAATTATAGAAATTTTATAGAGAAAATCGTATACTCGGGGGAGATCCAGGTTTTAATTAGTGTAAGAAGAGAGAGTTTATGTAAACTGCTTAAACATGTAGGAGCACTTGATTTCAGAAGTGAAGGGTAAGGAAGTGCAGTTGTAAGTGAGGGCACCTCTGATGATGGGTGAGACAGAAATAGGACATGATGGATGTGGGACAGCAGGATAGGATAAAATGGAGTAGGCGTAGCTGAAGAAGGTTGTGTTCCATTGAATGATGCAGGACTCAGGGATAAACAGTATATTTGGGTGGCCCTGACATGCTACAATATAATTTGAGTGTTAAATGTTTTGCTTGATATCTCTCACATTGTTAAGTAAATGGTGACATGTACAATAATTTGACAAGCAACAGCAGAAAAGGGGTGTTTTTAGCACAGATCTTCCTCTACTGATGATGAGGTTATGTCCCAATAAACCTATCATAAGATGAAAATATCATTAAGTCGAAAAGGCACTTAATACACCTAACCTACTGAACAGCATAGCGTAGCCTAGCCTACCTTAAACATGCTCAGAACAATTACATTAGCCTACACTTGGGCAAAATCATCTAACACAAAGCCTATTTTATAACAAAGTGTTGAATATCTCATGTACTTTATTGACTACTGTACTGAAAGTGAAAAAAAAGGAGGTTGTCTGGATACAGAATGGTTTTAAGTACATTAAATGGTTTTAAGTACATTACCCTTGTGATTGCGTGACTGACTGGGAGTTGCAGCTATGGATATGAGAGTATTGTACCTTTTACCACTAGCCCAGGGAAAAGACCAAAATTCAACATTTCAAGTACAGTTTCTACTGAATGTGTTATCTCTTTTGAACCGCTGTAAAGTCGTAAAATCACAGGCCAATCCATCAGAATTTGGGGATGGTCTGTATAGGGTCTGTATTTTAACAAGTTCAAAGTTGGGGCAAGTGATTTAAAATTCTGCTTTCGCGAGTTCTTAATTTTTTAAAAAAATTAGGTCACTGTGCTAAAGGAGTTTATTTCTATTCAATTTCAAATTTGTATTTTTATTCACATTAGAATTTGTGTTTTACTCAAAATAACTTCATTCAGTGGAGAAATGAGATATAATGAATAATTAAAATTTCAAGAGAAGATTTGATTAGTAAGGGCACATTCCAGCTCTAAAAATTCTATTATTTCCTAGCTGACCCTGTAAATATTAGCATCATTTAGATTTTTTTGGTGGATAAACTTTTCCCCCTAAATGTTCAAAAATCTCTCTATATACATGTTCACAAAACAATGTAACTTTTAATTACTTGTTTTATGCAATCTTTATAATGTTATTGTCCTTTTTTAGATATAGAAAATATAAGTCATTTAGCTGAATCTACTCTGTCATACATGCATACCCTGAACTTCCTTTCTGTTTACATTCCTCATTTGAACTTAGTTGAACTTCCTCTTTTTCATCATTAATGGACAGAACGTCTGACTGTGATGTGTGAGCAGTGTAGATAGTTAACTGAAGCAAAGGCTGAAGCAACCTTTACTTAGGTTGCGTATTTATTTATTTATTTATTAGTTTATTTTAAAGTTCTGTCTTTTTAAAAAATAATTTATATTAACCTTATTTATTTATTTATTTATTTTTGGCTGCATTTTGTCTTCGTTGCTGCATGCGGGCTTTCTCTACTTGCGGTGAGTGGGGGCTACTCTTCGTTGTGATGCATGGGCTTTTCATTGCAGTGGCTTCCCTTGTTGTGGAGCACAGGCTCTAGGTGCGTGGGCTTCAGCAGTTGTGGCACACAGGCTCAGTGTTAGTGGTGCACGGGCTTAGTTACTCCTCGGCATGTGGGATCTTCTTGGACCAGGGCTAGAACCCATGTCCCCTGCATTGGCAGGCGGATTCTTAACCACTGTACCACGAGGGAAGCCCAGGTTGCATTTTTAGAATCAGAAAATTATGATCGTCACTCAGTGTCCTTTGACATTTACCAGCATTCAAGCATAGTACTTTTTTTAGCAAAAGTAATTGCTTCAATCACTTAATCAACCTCACTAGCTTCAAATTAAAGGAGGTATAAATCATCATACTGTAATCTTTCAGGAGTTGTTCTGTAAACAAAATGAGAAGTCAGGTTTCCCTCTGAAAGTACAGGCAGTGGCTGCCCTTGTCTCTTCCTTGTCTCCTGGGATCACTGTGATTCTGGTATTTCAGAGGGCCTGATTTCTAAATCTTACTCTCCAGGGATAAAACTGTGAACTACTGGATCATCTTACTCATAAGTCAAAAGTTAGTTTCTATGAAACTAATCTCTTCACTTGATAGTTTGAATAAAAATTGGAAAAGTCATATAAATAATAGATAATATTTATCTACATTTTAAGAGGGTTCCATCTTCATTTTCACATTTGCAGTGGTAACTTGAATGTGATCTTTCATTGCATAATTTAACCTGTAAAGTCCTTTATCATTGTTAGCTTTTTTTCAGATGGAAACAGAGCAAAACTACAGATAGAATCCAATTTTACCAAATATAAGCATCTTGAAAAAAATCAGCATCATTAATGATATATGAAGGAGTATGTCTAATTAAAGATAAAAACCTACATTATTATTTTCTTTTTCACAGTGTGTAATCTCAGAGGACAAAGTTTAAGAAAGGCGCCTCTGGACACAAAATTACAATTTAAAGAGGTTTATTCATCCCCAATTCCAGATATCTTCCCTTGCCACTCCTGGTTTCTCATTTAGTTTGGGGTTAGTTCAACAAAGAGGACTCTACAATCCACATGAAAGGGAGTGTCAGCCTTGGGTATGGTGCCAACAGAATACTGCTGAGAGGTTCTGGCCTTTAAGCACCTTCTCTTCATAATACAGAGGGAGTTTACAGTCTCTCTTGTAGGTGATGATGTGCCTCAGTCACATGTACTGTTTTGGAAGGTGTGATGCTTAGTAAGGTGTCTTATCTACAGCTTACAGGGAAAATTACTCTCAAAGATGTTCAAAGTTCCTCCCCAGATTTATAATTCTCTAGAGGCTGAGATCTGAGCAAGCCACTCTATTTCTGGAAGACTGTTATTTGATGAGAAGTACTGATAAACATTTCCTTCAGACATCTTATCCCTTAGCAGATTCCAATCACACCTTTACATTCTCTATAAATATATAAATGCCATTCATTGATATATTTTTATTTATTCTCTGAATTGGCATCAATTCATTTTAATAACAATATTAATAATTATTATTAATAATCAGCTTTATAAAAATGATTATAATTACCTATATAACTATAGTTCTCTAAATACTAACTTTGATTATTAATAATTTAATGTTATCCAACACATGGCTAAATTGTTTCAATATAATTTTATTCCATATGTTAAATCTTATAAGAAAATGTCACTTCGGGAATAGAAAAACATTTTATTAATATAGTCACATTTTTTAAATTAATAAACATTTTCTGAGAGATTCTAATTTTATGAGGGAAAAGAATGATCGTGTCATCACTAAATTCTATTGCTGGAAACAAACTAAGTCCATTTAGTCCCAAAAGCCCTTTATTACAGATGGAGGGACTTAGGTGACTGACTCCTTATTTATTAATGAAACTATTAACAGGAAATGCAATTTTGAAGGAAAGCACAGACGGAAGACACAAAACTCTTTCCGAGAGGTCAGACTTCACAAATAATCAAATGCTAATTATTTGTAGTCACTAAAATTTGGTTAATATTTAAAGGGTAAATTTTATGATCCTCTTAGGAGGAATTTTAATAAAGGAATTAGGGCCATAATCGCCCCTGAATGAACTTTGTATAGAGTGGGCCTGTAGGCCCAGTCTGTTACAGCAGGGACTGTGTTTAGAGAAATGTATTTGCTGTGAAGTGGAAAGAACACAGGATTTAGAAATAGGATATCTGGCTTCTGGTTCTGCATTCACCTCTCTGTGTGCAGTAGAAATGATTAAAACATGCACGTGTGGGACCAGGGGTTATAGATAGGGAATATCTTTGTACCTTCACTCAATTTTGCTGTGAAACAAACTGATCTAAAAAATAAAGTCTATTAAAGAGAAAAAAATCAGTCATTGCCAAAGGTTAGGGAAGAGGGAGAATGAATAGGCAGAACACAAAGGATTATTTGAGCAGTGAAACTATTCTATACGATCCTATAATTGTGTATATGAGTCATCACCTTTTTGTTAAAACCTATAGAAAGTACCACACCAAGGGTAAGCCCTAAGGTAAACTATGGACTTTGTGTGGTAATGATGTGTCAATGTAGGTCCATCAACTGCAATAGACGTATCATCTGGTGCAGGATTCTGATAGTGGGGAGGCTTGCGTGTATGTGGGGCAGGAGGTATATAGGAAATCTCTGTACCTTCTGCTCAATGTTACTGTAAATTGCTCTAAATATGTCTATTTTTTTTTCAAAAGCAGAGAAAAGTAGGAAAAAACTCATAAGCTTTGTTATTATTTTAAATTCTAAGGAGGACATGAAATCTTTATTAAATAGTTTCCATCACATGATAGGTTTCTATTTCTATTGTGGAGAAAAGATGAGAACTTTTCTATGAGTAGAATTTAGATTAAATATGAATCCAAATGTTTAATTGAACTTTGGCATAATAACAAAATATGTTACAGGTTACCCTTTGCAGCATATATATTTAAAATAATTTAGATGCTTAAAGTGCTTTGGGAGAAGACTGTAGAAGTCAGGCTGAGAAAATAAAAGAATTGATGGATCACTTTATGTCACATCCTACTCTATCGCTCCATACTTTCTATGGTTATGAGGGTAGTCTTTGGTTAAATAAGGTTTTGTAATAAAAAAATGACTTATTTTAAAGTCATTTTTAAAATATGAAGTGTTTTATTGAATAATGGAATATTCCAGGACTTTAATCCCTTTAATGAAGTGTTTATTGAATAATGGAATATTCCAGGACTTCCCAGATTCTGAGGCAAAAAGAGGTGATGACTCAGTCTTTGCCCTTAATATCTTATTGTGTCAAAAAAGCAAGTCAGTGATTCAAAAATATGAAGAAAGGACCAATATGATCCAAGGTCTGATCAGGGCTGAAAGTAAGGACTTGAATCAAAGGGACTTGCTGTATATTAAGGCTCTGCCATTACAAAGAATGTTACTACCAGGAACAGAAACAAAATCATGAGAGGCAGCCACTTTGGGGGAAAAATGAAGTCTATTTTAGACACACTGAATGTGAGGTGATGACAGGAAAAAAAAAAAAAGAGCAAGTCAAGTGCACAGTTAAAATACAGTCTAAGTGCTGTAATACAGAGCAGTACTATAATGAAGATTCTGAAGAAACAGTTGTATGCCAGACAGAGGTACGATAAAAATGTTTCCTCTTTCTGAATAGCCAGGGATATTTATGACTTAGGACAGATAAATGCATAGATCTCACTCATGGTACCTGAGCCCATGTGTGTTTCCCTTATTAATGTGCAAACTCCTTAGAATGTAGACCTGTTTTCTTCTTCTATAGGATCTAGCACAGTGCTTTGCACAGAGTAAACATATACACAAAATAATGATACACATATATTGCTTTCCCATTACGCCTGATATATGGAAGATGGTCAATAACAGTTCAGTTTCTTTTCACTTGAGGAGTGGTGTATAAACTTTAGCATGCATAATTTGTATGATTTTATTTCTTTGTTTTGTTTATTTCTAAAAAGAGTAAATCATGAGGAATTTCTTGTACTTGCTGGGATTAAAACCTGATTCTTTGGTTTTAATAGTACAGTGAGCCCTTTGTATTTGTGGATTCTGCATCCTTGGATTCAACCAACCAATAGCAGATCAAAAACATTTGGGGGGAAAAAAACTCCAGAAAGTTCCAAAAAGCAAAACTTGAATTTGCTGAGTGATGGTAACTATTTACATAGCATTTACATTGTGCTAGGTATTATAAGTAATCTAGAGATGACTTAACATATACAGGAGGATGTGCATTGGTTAGATGTTGGTATCCATAGGGTTCTGGAACCAATCCCCCATGAATACCGAGGGACGACACTATTAATAATGTAGTGAGATTTGTTTGGTATTGAATCTAAAAGTAGATTGTTTTTAACTTACATAAAATTCAAATTGCATAAGCCTTGGCACAATAATGATAGTATAAAATAGTGTCTGAAGTTGCAACCTGTTCTTTTATCAGATTCGTGAACATTAATTAATATGGCCTTATCCACTAGAATGCCGTATAGAAACACATTCACCTGTCAAAACTCTGACTATGCTTTTCATTTTCAAAAGCTGCCTACAATACTATTTTCTCTAGACAATCACCCTAGAAGTAAATGTTTCTTTATGTGAACCACCACAATTCCCTGATTATTCTGTGCTTGAATTACTTATATTTATTTTGCTTATTTGTATATTTGTACGGACTAGTGTCTAACCTAGATTGTAAATTCTTTGTAAAGCTAAAATGTGTCTCATTCACTTTGTATCTCCTGTGGTGCCCATCTCAGGGCATGTTATAGGTCTTCACCAAAGGTACTGAGTAAATAAAGGATGAGATATTGGGGGATTTCCTTAGGTAAAATTCCATATATGAAGCTCCAATGAGCCTTTTTCTTGGGTCTCTCCTTCCTTTCCATGTCCAGGGGCTGGTTTCAGATTTCACCAGATCATCTCCCAAGCTTGCAAACCAGAAGTTCTCCATATCCCACCCTGGGCACATCCAGGAATCAGCTGAGATTTTTGGTGGGGGTTATACACAGTTTTGTGTTTTTTTTTTAATTGTAAGGCAACAACAAAACTAAGCACATTTATTATCACACAATGTTATGTGTATACCTACCAGATATGCACAATCTCTATGTCAAAGCATTATTTTCAAAAAGTTAAAAACACAATAATACAAATATAGAACAAATGCATGCCAAAGATTTATAAACCCATTAAAGACTGATCCAGTAAAAGAGCATTTTGAGAAACTAGGAATTTACAGGCATTTATAGAAGAACGTTAGAATGAGATTGCTAGGTTATGTAAAAACTGATCAATTTCCTACAGGGCAATAAAACCTTTGTAGTTACCATATGTACCTGAAATAAAAAGAAATCATCAATTTCAGGGTCTAAACTCTAATCAAATAGTAAATGGGTTCATACTTCTAGATAATTAAACAATCATGTGGGCCTATTAAACAATGTGCCTGAATAATGTCAAAAGGTCAAACTATAAAAACCTCTTTAAAAAAATTTTTTTATATTGGAGTATAATTGATTTACAATGTTGTGTTCATTTTTACAGTATTTACAAGTTGTGTATAATTTTTCTTAGCACATAGATTTTAATCTTATGCCATAGAACTCGAACTGGGAAAAACAAGTATGATATTTTGAAGGAAAATACTACATAGGTCTAATGCCTTTCAAAATAGGCAGATGTAAATAATTCAGGGTTTTTTTTTTAACATCTTTATCGGAGTATAATTGCTTTACAATGTTGTGTTAGTTTCTGCTGTATAACAGAGTGAATCTGTATACATATATCCCCATATCCCCTCCCTCTTTCGTCTCCCTCCCATGCTCTCTATCCCACCACTCTAGGTGGTCACAAAGCGCTGAGCTGATTTCCCTGTGCAATGCAGCTGCTTCCCCACTAGCTATTTTACATTTGGTAGTGTATACATGTCAGTGTTACTCTTTCACTTTGTCCCAGCTTACCATTCCCTCTCCCCATGTCCTCAAGTCCATTCTCTACATCTACGTCTTTATTCCTCTCCTGCCCCTAGGTTTGTCAGAATCTTTTTTTTTTTTTTTTTAGATTCCATATATATGTGTTAGCATACAGTATTGGTTTTCTCTTTCTGACTTACTTCACTCTGTATGACAGACTCTAGGTCCACCCACCTCACTACAAATAACTCAATTTTGTTTCTTTTTATGGCTAATATTCCATTGTATATATGTGCCACATCTTCTTTATCCATTCATGTGTTGATGAACACTTAGGTTGCTTCCATGTCCTGGCTACTGTAAATAGTGCTGCAGTGAACATCGTGGTACTTGACTCTTTTTGATTTAAGGTTTTCTCAGGCTATATGCCCAGTAGTGGGATTGCTGGGTCATATGGTAGTTCTATTTTTAGTTTTTTAAGGAACTTCCATACTATTCTCCATAGTGGCTGTATCAATTTATATTCCTACCAACAGTGCAGCAGGGTTCCCTTTTCTCCACACCCTCTCCAGCATTTATTGTTTGTAGATTTTTTGATGATGGCCATTCTGACTGGTGTGAGGTGATACCTCATTGTAGTTTTGATTTGCATTTCTCTAATGATTAGTGATGTTGAGCATCCTTTCATGTGTTTGTTGGCAATCTGTATATCTACTTTGGAGAAATGTCTATTTAGGTCTTCTTCCCATTTTTGAATTGAGTTGTTTGTTTTTTTCATATTGAGCTGCACAAGCTGAGTGTATATTTTGGAGATTAATCCTTTGTCAGTTTCTTCGATGGCGAATATTTTCTCCCATTCTGAGGGTTGTCTTTTTGTCTTCTTTATGGTTTCCTTTGCTGTGCAAAAGCTTGGAAGTTTCATTAGGTCCCCTTTGTTTATTTTTGTTTTTATTTCCATTTCTCTAGGAGGTGGGTCAAAAAGGATCTTGCTGTGATTTATGTCATAGAGTGTTCTGCCTATGTTTTCCTCTAAGAGTTTGATAGTGTCTGGCCTTACATTTAGGTCTTTAATCCATTTTGAGTTTATTTTTGTATATGGTATTAGGGAGTGTCCCAATTTCATTCTTTTACATGCAGCTGTCCAGTTTTCCCAGCACCACTTATTGAAGAGCCTATCCTTTCTCCATTGTATATTCTTGCCTCCTTTATCAAAAATAAGGTGACCATAGGAGAGTGAGTTTATCTCTAGGCTTTCTAGCCTGTTCTATTGATCTACATTTCTATTTTTGTGCCAGTACCATACTGTCTTGATTACTGTAGCTTTGTAGTATAGTCTGAAGCCCAGGGGCCTGATTCCTCCAGCTCCATTTTTTTTCCTCAAGATTGCTTTGGCTATTTGGAGTCTTTTGTGTTTCCATACAAATTGTGAAATTTTTTTGTTCTAGTTCTGTGAAAAATGCCAGTGGTAGATTGATAGGGATTGCATTGAATCTGTAGATTGCTTTGAGTAGTAGAGTCATTTTCACAATGTTAATTCTTCCAATCCAAGAAAATGGTATATCTCTCCATCTGTTTGTGTCATCTTCAATTTCTTTCATCAGTGTCTTATAGATTTCTGCATACAGGTCTTTTGTCTCCTTAGATAGATTTATTCCCAGGTATTTTATTCTTTTTGTTGCAATGGTAAATGGGAATGTTTCCTTAATTTCTCTTCCAGATTTTTTGTCATTAGTGTATAGTAATGCAAGAGATTTCTGTGCATTAAGTTTCTATCCTGCTACTTTACCAAATTCATTGATTAGCTCTAGTAGTTTTCTGGTAGCATCTTTAGGATTCTCTATGTATAGTATCATATCATCTGCAAACAGTGACAGTTTTACCCTTTTTTTCTGATTTGGATTCCTTTTATTTCTTTTTCTTCTCTGATTACTGTGGCTAAAACTTCCAATACTATGTTGAATAATAGCGGTGAGACTGGGCAACCTTGTCTTCTTCCTGATCTTAGTGGAAATGGTGTCAGTTTTTCACCATTGAGAATGATGTTGGCTGTCGGTTTGTCATATATGGCCCTAATTATGTTGAGGTAGGTTCCCTCTATGCCTACTTACTGGAGAGCTTTTTATCATAAATGGGTGTTGAATTTTGTCAAAAGCTTTTTCTGCATCTATTGAGATTATCATATGGTTTTTATCCTTCAGTTTGTTAATATGGTGTATCACATTGATTGATCTGCATATTCTGAAGAATCCTTGCATTCCTGGGATAAACCCCACTTGACCCTGGTGTATGATCCTTTTAATGTGCTGTTGGATGCTGTTTGTTACTATTTTGTTGAGGATATTTGCATCTATGTTCATCAGTGATATTGGCCTGTAGTTTTCTTTTTTTGTGACATCTTTGTCTGGTTTTGGTGTCAGGGTGATGGTGGCCTTGTAGAATGAGTTTGGGAGTGTTCCTGATTCTGCTATATTTTGGAAGAGTTTGGGAAGGATAGGTGTTAGCTCTTCTCTAAATGTTTGATAGAATTTGCCTGTGAAGCCATCTGGTCCTGGGCTTTTGTATGTTGGTACATTTTAATCACAGTTTCAATTTCAGTGCTTGTGATTGGTCTGTTTATATTTTCTATTTCTTCCTGGTTCAGTCTCAGAAGGTTGTGCTTTTTTAAGAATTTGTGCATTTCTTCCAGGTTGTCCATTTTATTGGCATATAGTTGCTTGTAGTAATCTCTCATGATCCTTTGTATTTCTGCAGTGTCAGTTGTTACTTCTCCTTTTTCATTTCGAATCCTGTTGATTTGAGTCTTCTCCCTTTTTTTCTTGATGAGTCTGGCTAATGGTTTATCAATTTTGTTTATCTTCACAAAGAACCAGCTTAGTTTTATTGATCTTTGCCATTGTTTCTTTCTTTTCTTTTTCATTGATTTCAGATCTGATTTTTTTGATTTCTTTCCTTCTTCTAACTTTCAGTTATTTTTGTTCTTCTTTCTCTAATTGCTTTAGGTGTAAGGTTAGGTTGTTTATTTGAGATTTTTCTTGTTTCTTGAGGTAGGATTGTATTGCTATAAAATTCCCGCTTAGAACTTCTTTTGCTGCATCCCATAGGTTTTGGGCCATTGTGTTTTCATTGTCATTTGTTTCTAGGTACTTTTTGATTTCCTCTTTGATTTCTCAGTCATCTCTTGATTATTTAGTAGTATACTGTTTAGCCTCTATGAGTTTGTATTTTATACCGTTTTTTTTTCCCTGTAATTGATATCTAGTCTCATAGCGCTGTGGTTGGAAAAGATACTTGATATGATTTCAATTTTCTTAAATTTACCAAGGCTTGATTTGTGACCCAAATATTATGTATCCTGGAGAATGTTCCATGAGCACTTGAGAAGAAAGTGTACTCTGTTGTTTTTGTATAGAATGTCCTATAAATATCAATTAAGTTCATCTTGTTTAATTTGTCATTTAAAGCTTGTGTTTCCTTATTTATTTTCATTTTGGATGATCTGTCCATTGGTGAAAGTGGCGTGTTAAAGTCCCCTACTATTATTGTGTTAGTGTCAATTTCCCCTTTTACGGCTGTTAGCATTTGCCTTATGTATTGAGGTGCTCCTATGTTGGGTGCATAAAATTTTATAATTGCTATATCTTCTTCTTGGATTGATCCCTTGATCATTATGTAGTGTCCTTCTTTGTCTCTTGTAATAGTCTTTATTTTTAAAGTCTATTTTGTCTGATATGAGAATTGCTACTCCAGCTTTCTTTTGATTTCCATTTGCATGGAATATCTTTTTCCATTCCCTTACTTTCAGTCTGTATGTGTCCCTAGGTCTGAAGTGGGTCTCTTGTAGACAGCATATATACAGGTCTTGTTTCTGTATCCATTCAGCCGATCTATGTCTTTTGGTTGAAGCCTTTAATCCATTTACATTTTAATGTAATTATTGATATGTACGTTCCTATTATCATTTTTTAAATTGTTTTGTGTTTGTTTTTGAGGGTCTTTTCCTTCTTTTGCATTTCCTGCCTAGAGAAGTTCCTTTAACATTTGTTGTAAAGCTGGTTTGGTGGTGCTGAATTCTCTTAGCTTTTGCTTGTCTGTAAAGGTTTTAATTTCTCTGTCGAATCTGAATGAGATCCTTGCTCAGTAATCTTGGTTGTAGGTTTTTCCACTTTCATCACTTTAAATATGTCCTGCTACTCCCTTCTGGCTTGCAGAGTTTTTAATGAAAGATCAGCTGTTAACCTTGTGGGGATTCCCTTGTATGTTATTTGTTGCTATTCCCTTGCTGCTTTTAATATTTTTTCATTTTATTTAATTTTTGATAGTTTGATTAATATGTGTCTTGGTGTGTTTCTCATTCGATTTATCTCGTATGGGATTCTCTGTGCTTCCTGGAGTTGACTATTTCCTTTCCCTTGTTAGGGAAGTTTTCAACTATAATCTCTTCAAATATTTTCTCAGACCCTTTCTTTTTCTCTTCTTCTTCTGGGACTCCTATAATTTGAATGTTGATGTGTTTAATGTTGTCCCAGAGGTCTCTGAGCCTGACCTCAATTCTTTTCATTCTTTTTTCTTTATTCTGATCATGGTAGTTATTTCCAGTATTTTAACTTCCAGGTCACTTATCCATTCTTCTGTCTCAGTTATTCTGCTATTGGTTCCTTCTAGAGAATTTTTAATTTCATTTATTGTGTTGTTCACCATTGTTTGTTTGCTTTTTAGTTCTTCTTGGTCCTTGTTAAATGTATCTTTTATTTTCTCCATTCTATTTCTATTATTTTGGATCATCTTCACTATCATTACTCTGAATTCTTTTTCAGGTAGACTGCCTATTTCCTCTTCATTTATTTGGTCTGGTGGGTCTTTACCTTGCTCCATCATCTAATGTATATTTCTCTGCATTCTCATTTCATTTAACTTACTGTGTTTGGGGTCTCCTTTTCACAGGCTCCTGGTTCCTAGTGCCCGTTGTTTTCGGTGTCTGTCCCCAGTGGCTAAGGTTGGTTCAGTGGGTTGTGTAGGCTTCCTGTTGGAGGGGACTGGTGCCTGTCTTCCTGTGGGTGGGGCTGGATCTTGTCTTTCTGGTGGGCATGGCCACGTCCGGTGGTATGTTTTGGGGTGTCTGTGAACTTAGTATGATTTTAGGCAGCCTCTCTGCTAATGGGTTGTGTTATGTTCCTGTGTTGCTAGTTGTTTGACATGGGGCGTCCAGCACTGGAGCTTGCTGGCCTTTGGGTGGAGCTGGGTCTTAATGTTGAGAGAAAGATCTCTGGGAGAGCTCTCACTTATTAATATTACATGAAGCTGGGAGCTCTCTGGTGGTCCAATGTCCTGAACTCAGCACTCCCACCTCAGAGGCTCACAGCTGACACCAAGGCGGAACACCAAGACCCTGTCAGCCACACAGCAAGAAGAAAAGGGAGAAAAAAAGAAAGAAAAAATAAAGGAACAAATGAAAAAAAATTATTAAAATAAAAAAAATAATAAGAATTTAAAAAAAAGAGAGCAACCAAACCAAGAAACAAATCTACCAGTGATAACAAGCACTAAAAACTATACTAAGATAAATATAAAAATCAGAAACAAAACAGTTGCAGACAGCAAACCCCAAGTCTACAGTTGCTCCCAAAGTCCACTGCCTCAATTTTGGGATGATTTCTTGTCTATTCAGGTATTCCACAATGCAGTGTACATCAAGTTGATTGTGGTGATTTAATCGCTGCTCCTGAGGCTGCTGGGAGAAATTTCCTTTTCTCTTTGTTCGCATAACTCCTGAGGTTCAGCTTTGGTTTTGGTCCCACGTCTGAGTGTAGGTTGCCCTTCCTCTTGGGAAGTCTGAACTCTTCTGCGAGTGTTCAGTAGGTGTTCTTTAGGAGTTGTTCTACATGTAGATGTATTTTTTATGTATTTGTGGGGAGGAAGGTGATCTCCATGTCTCACTCCTCCATCATCTTGAAGTGAATCCCAATAATTCAGTTTTTAAAAGGTATTCAGTAGCTCTGAAAAACAATATCAAATATTCCCTGCTGCTAATGTACTCCAAGTCTGGGCAGAGAAAAGAAGAGCATCCTGAGAAAGGCTCCTGCAACAGGGTCCAAGTTCACAGTAGCTGGGGCACACCTACTCCCAAACCCAAGGTGTCCAGACAGCTTCTCTGAGCTGGGGTCTGCCTTCTCCCACCCTCTCTGGGTAGTCAGCGCTCCCTCTAACTTGCTCTGCGAACCTGCATACTGTATGCAGTTTTGAGGACTGCCCTCACTGTGGTCTTTTTAATTTGATTTTCTCCTCTCAATTTTCAGCCATTTAGCATCCCAAACTTCCTTCTATGACTTTTGAAGCCAGCAAGTCTGAGCCTTTGCTTGAGCGTCAGCCCCCTTCATCCCCCTCCCCAGGTGTTACCTGCTGGGTGTCCTCAGTGAAAAGCCTTGGAAACAAGGATTTCACCTGGTGCAGCTCCTTTCTTTCCTGAAAGAGTCAAATGCCCTCCAGTTTCTTTCTGCTTTTGCTCGCTCTCCAGGATTTCCTCAGTTACTTTTTATATTTTGTTTGGCATTTTGAATAGTTATAGGTTCAATATAAGTGACTCCATCATTCTCATAGAATAAATTTAATTATGAAGTTCATATTATGCTACATCCTTGAAAGAGAAATCTGAAACAAAGAGAGTAAAATAGATTCAACTCTGAGAGTGGCTTTGTTATCAGGGGAGATATAGAATTAACCCAGGAGAAAGAGTCTGCTTTCTTTGAGGGGAATTTAATTTTATTGTATAATGGTATATAAATTGAAATTTAATTATTTATTTGATCAATTTTATTAACATATGTAAAAAATAATTGAATATTTTATTAAAGATAAGGAAGAAAGAAGCAGTAAATCAATTTAATAAGCATTTACTGAACACATCCTTGGTCCTTAAAAAAATCACATTCCAGTTCATAAAGAGAAAGCAGAAATGTTCCTAATCTTTCCAGGTTCTCTTCATTATTCAGTTTAAAAAAATTAACTCGATTTTGGGAAGATGGAGGCAGTGGCCTAAATTTCAGTCCTTCATGAATCCACAAATGCAGAGAAAGAAAGCCAGCTGGAAAGGATGGCAATCTGAAAAGAGCAGGCATAGCCGGAGGGGTTCTCAGGATCAAATTTACTGGTTAGTGCGTGGAGACTTCTGTAAGGTCTGGACCCTAAAAACTTTTGATGCTAAAAAATAGAAGCTCTCTTTCAGGTCAGTCTTGCTTGAACCAGGAGAAAAGTCTGGGAGTAGAATCCTAACTGAACAGAACAATGACAAGTTCAAAAGAAAATATTGACCTAGGACTCGGGATGGCAAACTTTTTCTTTAAAGGGCCAGCTTTATTTTGGGGCACCTGCGTCTCTGTGCATCATCTTCTTTCATTCTTTCCTTCCTTCCTTTCTTTTCTTTTCTTTTAAATGTTTTAAAAATGTGGAAAACGTTCTTAGCTTGAAGGCAGTACAAAAACAAGCCAGAGGTCCATAGGCGGCCATTTGTCTCCCTTGATCTAGGTGAAAATGAGAAAGGGAAGCAAAGGAAGCCCATCTCAGAAAGCAGGACTCTGTATTATTTCAATCAATTTGAGAAAACAACAAAAGAGGGAGCTCTAGAGCCATGAAGTTAGAAAAGATAGCAGGGCTCATTCCTCCTTTCAAAAAAGACCCGAACACTCATTTTACTTAAAATTGAGCAATAGAAAAAGGTGAGTTGAATGTCATATCCATTTAAAATAGGAAAAGGGAGAGTAAGGAGCACAAGAACCTCCATACAGATTAGGAGAATTCTCAAGAGATGTGCCCTCAGAGATATGAAAACTGTAACCTAATATTTCAAAACAAAATACATTAAAAACATAATAGAGAATATGGATAAACAACATAAACTTGAATGATGAAAATGAAGAAATACACTACTCTGAAGAAAACTGTTAGTAAAGTGTTTTTGAATATATATGTAAACTGTTGAATGATGATTTCAAGTCTAATAATGTGGGCATAACAGTAACCTCCCTCTCTAGTACCTTATACCTTAGGAGGGGTCTCTGGTTTTATGAAAGATATAATTTAATACTGCCTTAATTCTCTGTTCCTTCTCTTTCAGACAATCTTCTTATCTTCTTTGAAGCCATCCAACGATTGGGGTATGTATTAAAATGGTAAGAATTTATTTTGTGAGGAATTTTATTGAATAGATCGTGCTAATAGAAATAATGTTTATAATTTCAGAAGTTAGAATAAATAAGCAAATTATATGTGTGAGATGGATGTTATTTGTTACTTTATTGCTGTTTTGATCAAATCTCAGGGGTGATTAAATCTACTGAAATTTATCAAATTTATCATTTATCTGAAAGATGACCTTTTCTAAACTACCTCGTGCACTTAATCCATTATACGAATGTACACTATTCCGGGAGGAGAGGATTTCCATTTTTCTAATATTACCCTTCTTGCAATCAATGCTATTCTCAAGAGGATTTTTGTTTCATGGACTGGATGTTCTTTGTAAATTCTCAACATGACCTGATATAAAAATCAATGCATCTTTAGGTAAGTTCATTTCTATTATTAGATCTCACTGTAGCTTCATGCTAACGTGTTTCGAAATATAAGCAGCGCCCTACCACAGGGTATGGCTTTTTCCTGGTAATGCATTAAATTTCATTATGGTAAAAACCATTATAGCAACAATAAAATCCACCACAGGTTTAAAAAAAGTCTCTCAGCTCCAGCCGATTGCCAATAATATTTGTGCTTTAATGGTCTAATTACAATACTGGTCTTAATTAAGTTAAAACGTGCTTATTGTCCAGGTTATATCTCTATTTGTGATCTGCCCCCGTGATAACGAAGGCAGATTTTCTAGCTCAGTAAGGACTAAAGGAAGTGCTTTCTGTGAAGAGAGGTAAACAGCTTCTCTGGAAGCCCACAGCAAAAGAGGAAAGCAAAGCAGTGCACATAGCATTGCTTACAGGATAAATCTGCATGAGCAATTTATTTCATGGAATAAAGAGAGGATGATTAATTCTGCATTTTGCATATTCATGAAGTAAACCTACCCAAATTAAAGAAAAGGTGCCAAAAGATGTCCGGGGGCATTTGAGGTCTGTTTTATTTCAGTCCGATTCTGATGGAGGAGGTGGTTAATTATCCTGCAACTTGGTTTTTCTAGCCATAGTAATTAGAACATTCCAGCACAAGGAAAGAATTTAGACACTTTGAAGTGGCTGTAGAAGGCTCTGCCCTGCACTATAATTTTTCTAGAGTCTAGAGTACACAGAACACTTCAGTGATTATATTTTCTATTGATCTTACTCTCCCATCAGAGCCCAACTCTTCATAACTCACATGTATTTGGAGCTGTGTGGCTTTCTATTGATCACCTCCTCTTTTCATTATCCATTAAAAAAAATTTCACGTTCATGGTCTAGACTTCTTAATGATGTACTTGATTGAAATAGTCATCTTATGCTTTTCAAGTTTAGCATAGCAAGAAGAGAGATGCTTTTGAAGCAAAACCATTATTATACATATTCAAAAGACATGTGAGTCAGCAAGGTTGCAGCAATTCTTTGGGCCTGATCACAATGCCAGTCAAGTGTTCTCATGATAAGTTAGAAAGTGTTGTAGAGGCATTTGTGGGACACGATGGAGAAAATAAAGCTTTATGGTAAAATTTCAATACCTAGTTTGAAGTATTTCCAGAAAATTATACATGCACAAAGTAACTACATATAAGAATGGTCTGAAAAGACAAGTAAGTCATGGTTGGGTTGTCCACCAATTTGGACAATAAGAGCTCCTGTGTCCTTTGATGAGCACTATTTACAGTTTTAGGCCACTGTTGAAAACATATTTTTTTCTCAATGGTTAGTGTCCTAACCTTACAATTTTGTAACATCATTTTGAATCTTAAAAACATCCATATACAAAATGTGCCTTACATTTCCATTATTGGATGCAATGAGCAGCTTTTTAACATTTCATATTGTTGTTTAAGGCAAAAGAATTGTGAAAATCATAACCTTACGTTAATTACTCATGGGAAACATGGTGCAATATTTTTTATACTCCAACATGGCTGTTTAAAATAAGGAAGAAAATTCCCATGGCTGTCACAGGAGGAATGTGAGGCTCCTTATGAGAAAGTGGAGTGAAAGTGGAAAGAAGCTCTTTCAATATCTTCAGGAGTCCTTTGTTTTAAGGCTTCTTTCTCCGAGGAGTAGTGGAGATTTCAATGATTGTCCCTTTTTGTATTCTCTAGCTTTGCATCAGAATGGCTAGCAAATTCTCCAGTATGGTACAATTCGTCTTGACCCTCATGAACAAATAAATGAGCAATAGCAAAGATTACTGAAATCTATTACAAATCTACAGAGCCTGAAAACTTGAGGACTATAGTCCCTTCAACTAGAGCGCTAGATGCTACGGGGCCTTCAGTAGCTATCTATTTGAGGGGACCTTTTTTTAAGGAGAAAGGAGATAGGAGTAAGTTTCAGGAGCCTGGTGGTTTTAATCCCAATTTGCCTATTACCAATGATATAACTTCGGGAAAGACCCTCAACATTTTCAGGTTTCTATTACATAAAGGGTCAAACAAGGGGATTTCTCAGGCCACTTTCATGATAACATTTTGAGTGGTTTTTATTTGTTATATTGTTAGAAGATTTGTATATTTTAGTTTATAAGAAAAGATCACATTTTTATTTTATGCAATTCACCTAAGGAAATTGATAAAGGGATGAAGACACAGCCTAAAATAATTCTAGAGAGTTAGGCTGTTTCCCTCCATGTCTCTTCTGGATTCTTTATAGATGTATTTAAGAGATTAAAGAGAGAAGACCAAGCAGAAAACCAGTGTTGTTCAGTGATACATCTTTCAGTATCAAAGAATTATTTAACATTTTGAAGACATTTTCTACCAGAATTCTTGACTGGTCATGGAATGTTATAAAAATTCATCATTCTTCTGGAAAAAGAATGACTTTTATGCTAATCAATGTTCTTTGTTCATTTCCTGGACAGAACTCTTAGCTCTTCGATAACAGGCTTTTCTAATTCTGTTTTGTAATTGCAGTAAGGCATCTTTGAGGATTTATCTCTACTGATGCATGCCAGCAGTATGTGGCCTTTTCTTGAACCCATCAGAATTGTGACTTTTCTTTGAACTCTTGGCTGCTTGGTGCTACTGACCTTGTTGCTCGTTTATAACTTGGGTGCCATTTATCACTCCCAGACTTACAGATATTATTGTGGAAAGGGACTGAATGCAATCATTCATGCTGTTGCGTCTTTCTAGTGGTGCCTTCCAGCTTCCTTCCTTACAGGATAACTGATAGGGAGAGATTAGTGACAAAGCTGTAATTCTATTGAGGGGTTGTGATGTAACTGTATCATAAACCATGAAGTGAGACTCAGGAGGTTTGAGATCACGAATGCAGAGATTAAGTTACAGCAGCCATAGTCAATCTCTGTCAATATGTGTTTTGTGATGGTTTGTTATCTGCCTGTAAGATATTAGCTACCTGTAGAAAAATACCTTTTTTTTCCTTCTAGTATTGACTTTATTACACAGCTTCTGCAATTTCAGAGCTTAAAAGAAATATTGATTTTTATTTTTACATACAGACATTTTACAGGCCATTAAAAAAACTTGCTCTTTGTTTTGGTGATATATGTGGTTTTTTTTTAATCGTAGTATAATTGACATAATGTTATATTAGTTTCAGGTGTACAACATAATGATTCGATATTTGTAGTAATATATGTTTTAACTCTGAAACTTTTTGTAGGTTTGTCATACAACACTTGAAATAGTCAGGTTTTGATATTTTGAAATTGAACTTCTTATACACGTATGAAATTTTAAAAGATAATTTATTGAGGTTGAAATTCACCTAATAAATGGAACCATTCTGACGTAAATAATTCAATGACATTTAGTACATTGATAGTACTGTGTCACCACCACATCTATCTAGTTCAAAACACTTCTATCACCCAAGGTAAAACTCCATACCTATTCAGCAGTTTCTCCCCACTTTCCCCAGCTTTATGTATAAAAATTTTTAACGAAAAAGAAATGAATTGACATTTTATTTGCTTAACACTCAGAAGGAATTTAAGCCATTATTTTGGAATCCATATCATTTCAGTTAACTTGTGCCTTGAGCAGCACTTTTTTTTTTTTTTTTTTTTTTTTTTTTTGCGGTACGCGAGCCTCTCACTGCTGTGGCCTCTCCCGTTGCGGAGCACAGGCTCCGGACGCGCAGGCTCAGCGGCCATGGCTCACCGGCCCAGCCGCTCCGTGGCATGTGGGATCTTCCCGGACCGGGGCACGAACCCGTGTCCCCTGCATCGGCAGGCGGACTCTCAACCACTGCGCCACCAGGGAAGCCCTGAGCAGCACTTTTGTAAGTTATTTGGGGGAATGGAGTTTGTCCAGGTGACACAAGTCTGTGGGAGTATTAACAGATGTTTGTTTAGGATGCCAAAGAACCTGGTTAAGTTAGTATACATAGATTTCCTTCCTGCAGGATTTTTTAGAAACCTTTTGCTTATTAATAAACTCTGCTTCTCTTTAGTCTAGAGCAATAGTATACAGCATTACCTGAATTATGTGCCTCATTTTTCCTGGAGCGTTCTGAGTCTACTGTTGAGAACCACTCTTTGTCAAACAGTAATCTATGTCTAATTGTGATATTGTTAGAGGAGAGTAACAAGAAATAGGAGGGCTTTTTTTTTTTTTTTTTTTTAAGAAATAGGAGGTTTTTACTAAGGGAATTTTTAAAAAATGAATCAGATTTTTAAAGCTTATGCTGACATCCTACGCTTAGTTAGAAAGAGCAAAGAGCTGGGATTTAGGATTTCTGGAATTTCTTCTAGTAAAGAAAAATAAGAGTTAACATTTTAAAAACATTTTTATATATTATCTGTATTTCTATCAATAACCCTGAAAGCTAGGTATTATTGCCCTAATTTTATAGATGGATAAACTGAAGTTCATGGTTAAATTATTTAACTTTAGTCACATCAAAATATCTTCTTCTGGGATTAAATGATTTGCCCAATATATCATAATTATAAAAGGCAGAGTAGTGATTTGAATTCAGAAGTCTGGGCTTCCACATCCTGCAGCCTTTTTTACTCTGCAGCATCACTGTCTAAACATGAGCTTTAGACTCTGGTTTCCTGGGCCTTGGTTTTCATATTTATGATAATGAAGAGACTGATGATCTCTAAGTTCTGTCCTAGCTTTGAAATTTGTTGCTTAAATCCTGTACTATTTCCTAGCCTGTCTAAAGATTTAGTAAAAAGGAAATTTTATATCCCTACATCAGGAATCCCAAGATCTCAATATAAATGTTAAAATACACTCTCAAATAAATGAGCAATTATGACAGATGACATTTATACAAACCTCCCAGAACTCAGAATGAGTTATAGAATCAAGGGAGGAACTCTGCCCTGCTTTTATAAATATAGTTAAGACCAATGTAAATATATGACTTGCCTTTAACACTAGGGTGTCTTAGACATAGATTGAGCTTGCAAAGAGGGTATGTGTGTGTTTGCCTTCCCCTGGCCATCCTTGTTCATCAAATAAAGGTGTCAGTTCTGGAGCTGAGGAGGTCTGTATCCAGGTGAGAGAGGAGAGAATGTCAAAATAGATTCACCACCTTTAAATCAGCTCATTTGTTATTTTATTAGAGGAAAAGATTAGAGTAAATAGATTTGGTCAAGCCTCAAATGACCAAATGGAATTTTTTTTTCTCACCCTTAAATTATTTTTTGCCTGTTTACAAAGACCAGTGTTTCTCTCCCTTTTTCTACACACATGCATTGCAGAAAAAATTCTCAAATTTCCCTTCCTTCTAATTATAATAAAGCTTCTTTAAATCACAGTAGCATATTACCACTTATGAAGATTTTATAAGCTTTATTTTCTATGGTTTGTATTAATAACTGTTATGATATGACAAAGTACTTTTTGTTTGCTTTGTAAAATTTAAAATAAATATCATACTGAATATGTTTTTCAAACCATGTGCCCCCCTTTCCCTCACCCTTCACCCTGATATTCCAGTATCTACCCTCAACCTTGTTCTATACTGTAAATCACCCCTTTCCAGGGTAGAAAGTAAATTTCTGTTCTCATTTCATTTTCATAAGACTCCTCTCCATTTTTAGATGAGAAACTGAAAACAGAGAGTCTGCATAGAGGAGAGGGATTTGGTAAATCAGGTCGTTGTAGGCTAACTGGATCAACATAGGAATAGGGGGAAATGCTCAAGAGATTTAATTCTTTCAACATGTACACCTCCTACAAAATTATAACAGGTTTCAAACATCTTTTGAAGACCAGTGGGCTTTAAAAAAGCCCACGTTTGACTTTTATGGTTATTAACAGAATTATCTTTGGGAAAAAAGTGGTAGCATCATAACTTTTCCCCAAAGCCTCTCTTAATCTTTTGATACTTAGTCATCTGTTTTGGGGTCAATGTCTTTTCTTCAATTGTTTCCGTGCATATAAGTAAAAGCAGTCCTCCAAAACCACTTTCATGGACTTCATGGAATCCCACATCTTTTGCAAAATGTGTAATTTTGCTTAGCTATCAATGTCCACTGTCATTTCATGACTCCTGACAAAGAACTGATAGACTGGTTTCATTAAATGGTTAGTATGATGGGCAGGAATAGAAGTTAGCATCGGGAAGGAAGGAAAGTTTTCATTAGAGTCTAATTTTTTTTTTTTTTTTTTTTGTGGTACCTCACGGGCCCAGCCGCTCCGCGGCATGTGGGATCTTCCCAGACCGGGGCACGAACCCGTGTCCCCTGCATCGGCAGGCGAACTCTCAACCACTGCGCCACCAGGGAAGCCCTAGAGTCTAATTTTTAAGTTATAATTTTATGATATATTTAATTATGCTATGTGACTTTATGAAAGTGGTGGGTCAGAAAAGAAAGATCCAGATATCACAGACACCTTTTAAACCACAGATCCTTCTAAAAAATAACTTTTGTGTATGTAAAATAGTTTATTCTTTATATGTGAATATTTTATTCCTAATAAAACTGCTTCTCTCCTTAGATATCTCACCACCATCCAGATTAAGCACTCATTTCCATTTGTGAGCCCATCTAAATTTATCCCTCATCCATCCCCAAAGAGAGAGGCATCAGAAGTACACAGTTAGGGCCACCAATAACTAGCTCTTGAATATATCCTAGGGTTCACAGCTTACTGACCATAGAATATGTCAAATACTTCATATAAGTAGCCCTGGATATTGACCTTCCTGTTTAAGGACAGGCAGCACTGCAGCTCAGCAGCACCCGGAGGTCTATGAAACCACTTTAGGGACACGTGGCTGGTTCCGACATAGGGAATGGATCTATGCAAGGACTCATAAAATCTGAATGATTTATCCAAAGCAAACACTAGGATATTGCCCCCTCTGGTCCTTTCAATGTAGGGAAGGGATATAACAAGCTACTCTTGCTTTTCACTAGAGGATGTTCATGAAAATTTTCATGACTTGTTTCATTGCCAAAAAGATTGATTTTTCTCATAGGAACAACTGTAATGGGTGGTAGGTGTCATATTTCTGATCAAGGACCCAACATAAAACTAATCAGAGCAAAACATCTAACAACTATAAAAATCTACAATAATGCAAACTATCAAAATCTTTCTTGAAATAATAGGGAAAAATATACTGAACACATCAGTTATATAAAAAAAACTATCATTATAGATTTGACTAAAAACACATAGCTAGTTGTGATAAACATTCTCTAAGTGACTTTTATTTGCTTGCTTAGAAATTAGAAAGTATTCTTTGATATGATTTTTTTCAGCTAGCTTTAAAAGCTGTCCAGGGAAATCTGAATGCCTTATTTTCCTTTCCTCACTTTTTTTTTTCTGTAGCAAGCAGATGTGTTTTGCAAAAATAATCTAGAGTTCCTTTTATTTTGCCAAGCCAGTGTATCATTAAATATTGAGTGAGACTTCCAAGGGTGTGAAAATTGAATAAGGATAGTGGTGAAGTTTACCGAAGACACTTAGTTGATGGACAGTGAATGCCTCATACAAAAATATTCAGGGAAAAAAAATATTCAGGGAAAGTTCCTTGAAGCAAATTTTTGTGCTTCTTAGTGTCATCTTTGTTTACGGCATGTTCAGGTTACCAGAGCCTTCTCTGGAGATGAGGTGGTCTAAGGAGGCTACCGGGATAATGCTTCCCTGTAGACCTCGGCATTCCGCCCCCCCAACCCTCCTTGTAGTTGAGTATGTTGGCACTGGCTCAATATTTACTCTCTCCCCATCTTGGGATGGACTACACAGGGTTCTCTGACTGATCCTCATGAGCCAGAGGCATTCTACTCATCTCTCCCAGCCCTTCACTGCCACACCTTTTCTAAAGCATAAGTATGTTCCTTGCCCAACCCAAGGACCTGGTTTATTCAGCTGAACATGCTCATTTTAAAGAAAGAATTAGTGCCCAGTAAGTGAAGTGCGGAGTGGGAGTTAGCTTCAGAGATCGTTTCACATGTTAAACCACTGAAGTGTGGAAAGAATCAAATGTGAAATTGAAGCCTGGAGTGACGGATAGAACAGTAGACTAGAATTCAGAAAAGGTGTGCTACTGATAGTTCTGCCACTGCTTTGCTGTGTATCTTTGGGAAAATATTTAATCTCACCGTGTTTCATTTTCCTTATCTGTAAAGTGGACCAACTTTAACATCCATAGCTGTATGTTTGTAGGTGAAATATGTCTTTGTTCCCTTATGCCATACCTCAAATGGCAAATACCAAATGTACAGACGGGATTAAATATGTATAAATATTAACTTAGACATTCTCTTCTTAGTTATCATATAGAATTCTTCATCTTATTTATATCAGTTGTATTAGTCAAGGTGCTCCAAGAAAACAGAACCAATGGAATCTATCTATCTATCTTCATGTATATATATATGAAGATATTTATTATATGAAAGTGGCCCATGAATGATAATGGAGGCTGAGAAGTCCTAAGATCTGCAGTCTGAAGGCTGTAGACCTGGGAGGGTCTCTGGTGTAGTTCAAGTCTAAGACTGAAGGCCTGAGAACTGATAGATAGACTCAAGACTCAAGAAGAGACAATATTTCAGTCTGAGTCTGAAGGCAGAAAAAAACCAATATTCCAGCTCAAGCCATCAAGCAGGAGGAGTTCCCTCTTACTCACAGGAGGGTCAGCCTTTTTATTCTATTAAGGGTTCTTCAACCCCTTGGATGAGGCCCACTCACATAGGGGAGAGTAATCTGCTTTACTCAGTCTACTGACTTAAATGTTAGTCTCATCCAAAACACTGCCACAGACACATCTAGAATAATGTTTGACTAAATATCTGGGGACCCCATGGCCTGGTCAAGTTGACACATAAAATTAACCATCACATTAGTGAAAAAGGAAACCATATAGGTAGTATGCATTTGTCTCTAATCTTTGGGATTATCTATTGGATATCTATTTTCTAAAAGGCTTTAAAGATGTTTGAGAAACTAAGAACATCAGAATCATAGGGGTCACCCTAAAAGCTCACCTGACTCCAGAGCATTTGACTTTAATAAGACCCCTTATGTGGAGAGGATGACAGCTCCTTTTTTTGATCTGTATCACAAAGAGTAGAGACTGGAGGCTCTGAAGTATAATTTCCTCTTGATAAAGATATTTTATCCATGGTGTCATTTAAGCTTCCTTGAAGCTCCTAATTTTAATCCTTACCATCTTTCAGGTTGATGAAGCCCACTGAGTGAAAGTGTGCCTTCATTTTCCAAAAATGCCTCCTTCAAGTTTCATGAACATGGTCCCTTACTGGTACACCCTAGACTTGAAAAGAAGCATGCCCTTCATGGTTTCATATTTTTCACATATATCCTTTTCCTGGTCTTTATCTTTTCAAACCAAAAATCTTAAGTTGTCTTTATTCTATTTTCATCTGGAAATTTGTATGTCACATGGCTTAATTGCCCTTGAGTTACGAAAGCCACAATTGCTACTGTACATGAAAGGTGGAAATTGGGCAACAAGGACACTGGATAGCCAACTGGAAGAGAAGGACAGTGATTTCAGGGTCAGAATCTTGGGTTCATGGTTAGTGTTGTGGGGCTTTGAACTTGAGCACAAATTCTTGCCCACAGTCTTCCCTATCTTGTGAACACTGACTTACTTTGCAAGAGTTAACTCCAGTATTCATGTATATTGTGATGCCTTCCTTCAACTTACCAGGCACAGTTAGTTTTCCTTTCCATATTTCTGTAACATAAATGCATATTTACTGTGAAGCAAAACATAGTTCAACCGCAGTTAGTTATGATTTGAGTCTTGTTCCACTCATTGCAGTCACTAAAGCATTTTCAGGATAAGGCTAAGGTGAAGCCATGTTAGCTGTAACAAGGAAATACCTTTCGGAAAGTTTTTCATATAGCAAGTAAGAAATTATAGACTCCTCTTTGGGACATTTATTTTTTTTAAATGGGAGAAAATTTACATAAAAATTAATGAAATATGCAAACAAAAGCAAAAGAGAAAGGTGAGAAGGAAAATTAATCAAAATTACTTTGACAATGAGAAGCAAATTGTAACAAAACATGTTCAAAACATATCTAAAATAGTACCTTGCTAAGAGAGAGAGATGTTTTTCCAGGGCAAGGAAATTAATAGCTATAAATTGTTAGATGATCAAATTAGTGAAGAAATGAGTCATATGAACACAGTGGAAAATGACTTAAATTTTTTGCCATTTGGACAAGATTATTGACTTTGATGAAGATAACATGAAACTCCTAATGACATCAAAGTAATGAAGATATCTGCAACAAACTGGTTAATAAATGTTGTCAACTCAGAGTATGTGAGATAGTCAACATGCAGGAATATTCTAAATGCCTGGAATCTTATTTATATGAAAGAAACTTGATAAGTTTTCTCAAATTGCATAACAATCTAAACATTTTTATAACATTACCAATAACAAGTTGTGAAGATAAAATTTTCTAAAATATCAATACTAAAATAACTTTATTAAATTGTACTAGAGAAAAGACTGAATTTGCCAATCTTGTGAGGTTTATAGTATTTTCAGCTTTTTAAATTTTGCAATTTTTTCATGATTTATTTTCTCATTCTAAATATTCACATACTTGCCTAATTTTACATTTGTAAGTTTATATTCTTTTTCATTAAGAAGTTCCCTCAAGAATGTAAATTGGTACAGCCACTATGGAAAACAGTATGCAGGTTCCTCAAAAAACTAAAAATAGAGTTGCTGTATGATCCAGCAATCTTACTCCTGGGCATATATCCAGATTAAACTCTAATTTGAAAAGATACTTGCACCCCTATGTTCATAGCAGCACTATTTACAATAGCCAAGATGTGGAAACAAACTTAATGTTCATTGACAGATGAATGGATGAAGATGTAGTATATATATATACAATGGAATACTACTCATCCATAAAAAAGAATGAAATAATGCCATTTGCAGCAACATGGATGGACCTAGAGATTATTTTACTAAGTGAAGTAAATCAGAAAGAGAAAGACAAATACCATATGCTATCACTTATATGTGGAATCTAAAATATGACAAAATGAACTTATCTATGAAACAGAAGTGGACTCACAGATATAGAGAACACACTTATGGTTTCCAAGGGTGAGGGGATATGGGAGGGGGATGAATTGGGAGTTTGCGATTAGCAGATGCAAATTATTATATATAGAATGGATAAACAACAAGGTCCTACTGTATAGCAAAGGGAACTATAATATCCTATAACAAACCAATGGAAAAGAATATGAAAAAGAATATATATATATATATATATGTATAACAATCACTTTGCTGTACAGCAGAAATTCAACACAACATTGTAAATCAACTATACCTCAATAAAATAAAAAATATTCCCTCAAATTTCGGGCCCTACAAAACTTGAATCATCCTGCATAGAATACTTCACATTCTAGTAAGCATTTACTTTATTTTAATTTTGCTTTCCGTCTGTTAGTCCTTTATGAAGGAAACAAGGACTTTGATCTTTAAAACCTGTGTACCTAGCACAGTACTTGATACATAATTGTAGAAATTGCTTGATAAAGGATTATGGGATGTTTGAGTGTCTGACAGGGATTGGGTTAGAAACTCAAGGTGATTCTCAGAGTCCTCTGCTCTTACTAGTAAAATGATTGACATATTTAAAGGAAAGCCATTATATGATAGCAATTCATCATTTTGGAAAATTTAGAAAATATTGATTTGAGTAATACAGATAATCAAATCCTCCAATGAAAGCATAGTGTTGTTCAGCTTAGAGAAAACATTTTTAAAGGTATTTGATTTCATCCTTCCCCAGTTGTGATTAAAAACATAAAATTCTATGTCATAAGTAATGATGACTATTTTGAATGTGAAGAGAAATTTCTATTGCAAAAAGACTTTCACCTCAACTTACTTTTGACTGAGTGCAAATGACAAATAAACTCTAATAAGATTCTCCTTTAACTTAAGAACACATTTAGATATTCTTAGCATCGTTACCGACGTTCCCGAGATGGTCCCAAACAAGGGTCCTCCTGTCCGATGTCAGTCACACCTATAGAAGGAGACTGAGTTCCGCTAAGAAGCAAAGGAAAGCTTAATTCTCTGCTCAGAGAATACAGAGGTGGGAGCTGGTTCTAGACCACACGCTCTCAGGCCGTGGGCGGGGCTGCGTTATCGGGATCCCTCAGTGAGGAGGGGAGGGAGCGGAGTTCTCGCGAGGCCAGTGCAGCTTTGCTGCTCAGGCTCCCGATCGCAGCGCCAGGTGCAGCGCCTCTGCACACGGTCCGCCGCCGCCGCCATCTTTAATTGCTGTGCTTCTGTGTGCGGCTTCTGCACATGGTCCGAAGCTGAGGTGTTGCCGCAGCCGTTTCACGCCAGGAACTCTGGTCTGAAGGGCCGGTGTGAGGCCTCTGCACGGGCACCCTATGAGCAAGTGAGACTAGACTAAGCACCAAGGAAAAAAACAGGTTAGACCTTATTTTATTACCCAGATTCTATTTTTATTCCCTGGGAATTGTTAATGGACTTTGCTGGTAACAATGTTATAATCATTATTATTACTTTTTTAATGTTTGAATATATCTGGAGCAATGAGAGTGAGGCAGTACTTTTGGTTATGGAAAGTTAAAAACAAATATAAACCAAAGAGAACTCTGAGTCTTGCTTCAATGAAGGTGAGAGGCACTTTCATTTTCAAAGAGCAGAAAATTCATACTGCAAATAAGTTTAGTTTTTTTTTTTTTTTTTTTTTTTTTTTTTTTTTTTTGCTGTACGCGGGCCTCTCATAGCTGTGGCCTCTCCCGTTGCGGAGCACAGGCTCCGGACGCACAGGCTCAGCGGCCATGGCTCACCGGCCCAGCCGCTCCGCGGCATGTGGGATCTTCCCATACCGGGGCACGAACCCGTGTCCCCTGCATTGGCAGGTGGACTCTCAACCACTGCGCCACCAGGGAAGCCCGGAAATAAGTTTAGTTTATTCTGTATGCATAACAAATAAGTTCTAGAAAAGGAAAAATGATAAAGTCAATTAAACATATTCAAACCTCATTCTTGTAACAGACGATGATATTTTGTACTACAATAATGAGTGAAGTATGAATTCATGTTGTAGATGTACAATTAAACTAAATACATACAGTTTCTTACCATTTCCTTAAGATTAGACATGATTAAACAAAATTTCTTTAAAATTTATCTTATACAATATTATGTCTTTCTCTTTATTTAAATATCGTGATTTAGAGTATGCAGTTAAAATGCTGTTCAGTGATAGATATTTCTTCATTTGTTTCTTTTTTAAAAATTGTAATAAAATTTAGAAATGTGGATTTCAGGCAGTATCTATTTCTGAAAGCTTTAGGATTGCTTCTTACTTATCTAGGCAGACTTAGATATGCTTCTGTCCTTTTAAATGAGACTTACCGTCCAGGAGAGGATATGATGACTTTTGAATGCCCCCAGAAGAAAACATCATAGGAAAGAAAAAAAATTGCTGCTTGAATGCTTGGGTTTCAAAACTGGGGGGTACAGAAAATCTGAAAAAGCTCCTCAGTGACCCACTAGAGAAATATTCCCCTCCAGTTTTTTCCCTTCAGCTAGATGTTTAAAAAGATAAGCATTCTCTTTCCCTCTCTCTCCCAAAGCATTATTTTATACAGGTCACACTCACTCAATCAGTAAATACATATTGAAAGCCAAACACTAAGAGTGTCAGATACCATGGTATGTTACAGCAAGCGTATGAAGAAACAGATAAAAACATACCTTGCTCTTGAGTAATTCTTGGTCTAATTTTGGGGAAAATATTATGATAAATGCTAATATTATAAGCAAGAATAGAGTGCTATAAGAGCAGAGGGGGCAATGAACTAACTTGGTTTGAGTGAATCAGGAAAGGAGTCATCAAGCAGGCTGAGCACATGTTTGTGTTAGAGTCATGAAACTTTAGAACTGGAAGGGGATTTATAGATTACCTAACCTACAAACTAGGTATAAATTTTAAAATAAAATATTGAAGTATCCAGTACAAAGTTGAAGCTTTTCATTGATTTATTCAACAAATAAGTGTTGAATACCAACTATGTGCCCAGCATATTTCTAGGCATTGGGATTAACACTGTCAAGAAAACAAAAACCAAAGCAAGTTTATTGGACTAAGGTGATCTAGAGGCTCCTAAACTCCCCTCCTCCCAGGGACACACAAAATATACAGCTACACCTAGAGCAACCACCTGAGAAAGACATCCAGAAACTAGCTAAGTGACTCCTACATATCAAGTGAATTGGAAATGCCTATATCAAAATGGGTAGGAGAGGCTGAGACACACTCTCACCATAAACCTCACCCCTGACAGGGTGCCCATGAGAAACATTTCAGCTTTAAGGATACACACAGACTGAAAGTGAAGGGATGAGAAAAGATATCCCATGAAAAACCAAAAGAAAGAAGGGTTAGCTATACTTGTGTCATACAAAACAGGCTTTAAGCCGAAGACTGTAACAAGAGACAAAGAAGGTTATTATATATGATAGAGTGGTCAATTCATAAGAGGAAATAACAGTAAATATTTATGCACCCAACATAGGAGTACCTAAATATATAAAGCAAATATTAACAGACTTGAAGGGAGAAATAGACAGTGATACAATAGTAGGGGATTTCAAACTCCCACTTTTAACAATGGATAGAGATCATCTAGACAAAAATCAATAAGGAAACATTGGACTTAAACTACACGTTAGACCACATGGACTTACCAGACATTTATAGAACATTTCATCCAATAGCAGAATACACATTCTTCTCAAAGGCACATGGAACATCCTCCAGGAAAGATCATATGTTAGACACGAAATAGGTCTCAATAAATTTATGAAGATTTAAATCGTATCAAGTATGTTTTTTGACCACAATGGTATGAAACTATAAATCAATTACAAGAAGAAAACTGGAAAATTCACAAATATATGGAGGTTAAGCAACATGCTCCTGAGCAACCAATAGGTTAAAGAAGAAATCAAAAGAGAAGTCAAAAAATGTCTTGAGACAAATGAAATGGAAACACCAATCACACCCAAACTTATGGGATGCAGCAAAAACAGTTTTAAGAGGGAAATTTATAATGATAAATGCCTTCATAAAGGAAAAAGAAAGATCTTAAATAAACAACCTAAATTTACACCTCAAGGAACTAGAAAAAGAATAAACTAAGCCTAAAATTAGTAGACAGAAGGAAATAACAAAGATCAAAATGGAAACAATAGAGACTAAGAAGACAATAGAAAAGATCAATGAAACTATAAGATGGAATTTTGAAAAGATAAGATAGACAAATCTTATATGTGGAATCTTAAAAAAAGTAGAACTCATAGACACAGAGTAGAAAAGTGGTTGCCAGGGGCTGGGATGAGGGAAATAGGGGGAGGTGCGTAAAAGGGTACAAACTTTCAGTTATGGGAGGATGAGTAAGTTCAGAGGTTCTAATGTATAACATGGTGACTATAGTTTGTTGACTGAAAAAAAAATGCACAACATGAGAGTTGTGAGTTAAGCTTTATTTGGGGCAAAATGAGGACTATAGCCTGGAAGGCAGCATTTCAGATAGCTCTGAGAAACTGCTCTAAAGAGGTAGGGGGGAAGGTCAGTATATATGTGATTTTGGTGAAGGGGGAGTACCTGCAATCAAGCACATATTTTTTGCAGAAAGTTGCTGATAGTCTTGTGAAGGTTACTGCTAGTTACGAGGAGCAGATGTCACCATGAAGGATTTTAGTGCTTTTCTAGATACAAGGAGATGCAAGAATTGGTCTCATAAAATCTTCTCTTGAAAATATCTAACTATCTGAAGACCTGTTTTTGCCAGTTTTTCCCAGAACACAGAGTGCCTCATTCCTGATCTCCACCCTGATCTCCTTTCAGGGGGTGTTGAAGGTCAGCAGCTGCAGCAGCTCCTGATTTAATCCTTGTAGAGGTAGATGGCAAGTGCCAGTTTGTAGCTGGCAAGTTGATAACACTGTATTGTACAATTGAAATTTGCTAAGAGATTCTAATTTCATCTCTAATTTAAATGTTTTCACCAATAAAAGCTAAATAGTGAGGTAAAGGATTTGTTAACTTGATGCAGGGAATCCTTTCAAAATGTATACATATATATATATAATCACCATGTATACACTTTAAATATCTTACAATTTGTCAGTTATACCTCAATGAAGCTGAAAAAAATAATTAGAACCTTAAGAAAAGCCAAAAAAACAAAACAAAACCCAAAATTTGTGTCCTCATGGCATTTACATTTTAATGGGAGTGAGAGTCACACAATTAAACCTACGGTACATCAGATGGAGATAAGTAAATAACTGTTATGGACCAGCTGCACAGAAAAGGAGTATAGAGACTGAGAGAGGTATTATCATTTTAAATAATCGGGCCAAGTAAGACCATTGAGCAAGACCTGGAGGAATTGAGAGAGAAGAGATCTGGGTGTATTAGAGGGACAGTTGCAAAAGCATTCCTAGCAACAGAAGAGTGCAATACAAAGACCATGATGTGAGATTATATCTTTAGCTTTCAAGAACAGCATGGAGGCCGGTGTGGCTGGAGCATCACATGTGATGGGAAAGCACAGGAAATGAATTTAGACAGGACATAAGGAGTTAAATCACATAGGATCTTGTAAACAATTGTAAATCCTGTCAATTCTACTTTTAGTAAAATGAAATATGAAATTGTTTTGAGTGATGGGAAGACAAAGTATGACATGTATTTTAAAAATGCTTCCTCTGGGGCTTCCCTGGTGGCGCAGTGGTTGAGAGTCCGCCTGCCGATGCAGGGGACACGGGTTCATGCCCCAGTCCGGGAAGATCCCACGTGCCGCGGAGCAGCTGGGCCCGTGAGCCATGGCCGCTGGGCCTGCGCGTCCGGAGCCTGTTGCTCCGCGGCAGGAGAGGCCACAGCGGTGAGAGGCCCGTGTACCACAAAAAAAAAAAAAAAAAAAAAAAACCTTCCTCTGGCTTCTATGTGATTGTGGACAATAAGAGAAGAAACGGGTCATTTAAAAGTTGCTTTCGTGACCCTGGTGAGAGATGATGTAAGCTGGATCAGGGAGGAAGCAGTAGAGGTGGTGCGATGTGGTTGAATTCTGGGTACATTTGTAAAGGGAGCATCAACAGGGCTTGCTAAAAGAATGAATGTGGGGTATAAAAGAATGAATGTGGGGTATAAAAGAATGAATGTGGGGTATAAAAGAATGAGTAATCCTAGATGATTCCCAGGTTTTTGGCCTGAAAGCTAGAATGATGGTGAAGATGAGATGGTGAAGACTATACAGAGCAAGTCTGGGATAATAATGAATCTTTTTTCATACACATTAAGTTTGAAATGGCTAATAGGTATTAACTGAGATGTCAAGTAGTCAGTTGAGTATAAGGACACTGAGGAGGAGAGAAGGGCTGGAGATTTAAATTTGTTGCTTCTCAATATATAGATGATATTTAAAGCTCCAAGGCTGATTGAGGACCAGAAAGGGAATGAGCACAGAAAAGAGAAGAGGTCCACTGGTTGAGCACTGAACACACTATCGGTTGGGCATGGTTGGAAAGGAGAAGCCAGTAAAGGGAAGTGAAAAGGAATAACCACTGGGACAACTTTACCCTAGAAAAGTGAGTGAACTAAGAGTGTAATGAAGGGAGAAGTGATCAAACTATTGCCAACTGCAGCCAGAACCTGCTAAAGGATCAGGTAGAATGAAGCCTGAGGAATGACCATTTGATCTAGCATCATACAAATTATCAGTGACTTTGAAACAGTTTAAACCAAGTGGTAGTAGTGGAGAAAGTCCAAATGGAGTAAGTTCCAGAGAGAAAGAGAAGTTGGAAATAGCCAGTATAAATCCTTTTTTGAGGAGTTTTGCTATCAAGAAAAACAGAAAAATGAAGTGGTTGTGAGAAAGGGTTGTGGAATTAGGAGAGGTTTTTATTTTTAAGTATTTTAAGAAAGGATAAATAATGGTCTCTATGCTGTCCTGAATATTCAAAAGGAAAATTTACTGATGCAGGAATGAGGATAATTACTCTTAAAATATTTTTGATATGGTCGTAACTTACTTTCACTGGAAGTTAAGGATGTAATTTTTACGTCTCTTGACTGAATCAATTTAGAATCTCTTGACTGAATTTTGAGTCTCTTAGCTGCTTTTTGATTAGTGGGAAAAACTAAAGCAGTGGTTCTCAATCTTTTCTGCCCAGTAGAATCACTTAGGGACATAAAAACAATCAATGCCTAAGCCCCAACTCAGGACAGAGAAACGAGGCTTTCTGATTTATCACATAGTTTGGAAAGGTCCCTAGGGGATTCAAATCTAAAACTAGCCTTGAGAACTACAGAAGTAAAGGAACTAGAAAATAATTAATAATGAAGATAATAAAATGCACTAGGGCATGGAATTTTTAAACTAAGCCTCAGGCTAACAGAAGTAAAAGCAAGACCACTTATCTGAAATATCTATAACATAGCATGTCATCCTGATTTATTTAATTTCAAAGACAATCTAATAATAAACATTTGTTTTTATTATGGTAGATTTTAAGATGATATTTACTGAATCCTTGCAAATCAAAAGAGGTGATTTCTAAAAAAGTGCCAGGCAAGTAAAAAATGAAATCTTCTGGGTTATTTTGCTGCAGGAAAATTAAATGGAAAGATCTTAGAATGGTTGGAAAAAAAGGAGAAACAGATTCATATTACAAATGAGCTCTCCTATGAAAAAGTTTCTTCTAACTCTAAGCAATTATGAAAATATAATGGTACTATAATTGGTTGAGGATTACCTACATTGCTTTGGGGGATCTGATATACAAAGTGTTTCTACATATTTTGTCATTTACCCTTTTTACAGAGTGGTAAAACCTAGACTCAAACACAAAACTTGGTCTTCCAACTCTGAAGTCTATGCTCTTTGCACAGTTGTTGGCTAATCTTATGAATTAAGCATCAGTCGAGGATGTGGAAATTTATAAAGAAAGCCTCTGACAGAGTTATTGAATGAAATGAATAGTTATTCTTATTTCAAGATTTGTGAATCATAAAATATTCTCCATGTTGCACAAAATTTAACATGCCACAGCTTAAAAATTTGCAAGGACACCTTGGTTTTCATCTAGTCTGTAGTTTGGACATAGTTCATCTATCTAATGAATGTCATGGTTAATCTGTGACATTGTTAGTTTTCATTTATCTGGGAGGAAAATATTTATGATTGCTTGAAGTTTTCAAACCCTAAAGATCAACCCTAACAATTTTCCATAATTTTTCCTTTTTTCTAGTTAATGATCTTTTCTTCTCTTTGGCCATATCATTTCCAAAGTGCTATGACTCCTTTTCTCTTTAATGTTCATCCATTCTTTTCTTTCTCCTATCTCTACCCCATTTCCTTTTTGTCCTTCTTTTGCTCTTTCTCCATTTTCTTGAAGGGAATATTTTGTCTCTATTTTTTTCTATTATGCAATGGTTTATGATATAGTACTGAGTTGTATAATCAATTAACTAGGCCTCAAACAGCATTTTTAAAAAGGAAATAGAAAAGAATATAAAATACCAGACAGTATAGCATGTAGAAGGGTAGGTATTATTTTATGAAACTTTTTTCCATTTTATAATTTCATATAAATATATAAAAATATATGAAGTTTATGTATATATATAAAGCTATATGTAACATGTGTACATACATATATATAAAGATATATATGTACATATATATAGAGAATACATATATATACATATATAGAGAGAAAGATATATACTTGTCCATGATATAAAATATATTTTTTATTGGAAGTCACAGTAAAAAGTTAAAAGGCACTGGAGTAATGAGTGTTAAGGACTTGATAAAATTATGTGGAATGATTTTGAATAGCGTATTTTAAAAACTCAACCAAGTATGGGCCATAAGCCAGGGTTTATGACTATTTTCCTTATGGTGATTATTTGTTTTAAAATTTTTGTGGTAGCAGAATTTGGCCTTATTAACTTTTGCTATAATGTTCATTTATATTAAGTATATTCAGGTTGGAATGGGTTCAGTTCACAGAACAATCTGGCCCTCAGAAAAGAGGTGAAATGAGGAGAGATTTTTTTTATATTCATACCTAAAAGCCCAGGCAACTTTCTCCTCTGCGAGGTGGCTTCCAACTCATTATTCATATATTCTTACACACAAGGTTTATATTAAAAGCCATTTTTTCCTCATGAAGAATTTCCTTGCCAATAATTCATGTACCAACTTACTAAAACTAAATGTTTAATGTGAAAATGATGGGTGTGGTTTTGTATTAATAAAGCAAGATTGTTGCCCACACTTATTTTGGAATTAAATGTTTCACTCTTTCCTTTTCTTTACATTTCTTTTCCAGTAATTGCTATGGGAATAAAAGTGAGAAGTATTATTTAACTCCTTTTTTTATATTTAAGAAATTCATTTCAGAGTTTTGTCTGATATAAAGTAGGTAAAAACTCTATGTCCCAAATAATTACTTGGTTATTTTTAAAGTTGGCTTAGATATTAATCAAGAAGTAACTGACAACTTACTGTCTGAGTAGCAGAATTAAGAGTATGATATAATTCCTACAATGTAAAATTTACAGTCTGGGATAAATCATGTTTATTTTGCATAAATAAAATTAGAGAACTAAATAACACAAGACAATCTGAGTGTTGATATTTTAATATGTGCATCCCTCATTGGCCCTGGTCCACACTTCCCAATTGCTACCAACCTTATACATTCCTTGACATGTTCTGGCAATGAATGAACATGGTCCGTTATTACATGGGGGTACTCAAAAACTTTTGTTGGGAAGGTGGACTTTGTGTGCTCTTGAGACCCAGTAAACATCAGCAGGAACCACACAGAAACACAGAATGTGAGAGTATGAAGAGCCTCAGAGATCCCATTTTAGGGATTTGGACACTGTGATTAAAAACCCAGAGGTTCAGGACCTTGCCCACAGCCATGGACTCAGTAGAAGAGGGATCATCAAAACCGGGCCTTCTGTGTCTGGCTGAGGGCTCCTTCTAGTAACGGTTGTTTCAGATGTCTTGAAATATACCAAAATAGACTTTGATCAAGTACCCCCAAGATAATGCTACAAACACAAGTCAACCATTTAGTCATATATCCATTCACAAAATTTCATACAAATGTGTTATTCTACATAATCTGTCTAAATGTTTCAATTATATACAATTGGGTAAATCTTATGTGCCAGGCAGGTGAGCTGTAGTTTTACTCTGACTTGATGAACACCCGGACTGTCACTACATAACCTCTAAGAGTATGTATATGTACTATCCCTTGCTATCTTAAGGGAAAATAAGATAGTAAGAGAACACAAAGAAAAAGAAAATAGGTCATTTCACTTCATTGCGAGATGATGCTTATTCTGTTGTACTTAAAATAGAACCTCTATTTTCATGTCTCTAATCATGATAACATAGTATCATGTGATGCTCCTTTAATTTGTACAGGATCATGTTACACCAAATTAAATTTTAAACTGGTACAGTACACTTTTAAAAGTATGTTTGGTTCATATATCATCTCCTACATAATTTTAGTTGCTGTCTTTTTACTCTGTTTTGATGTCAGAGAACCCAGATACATTTGTATGATTCACCAAATCTCCAATAATCTGCACTTTGAGTAAACTCATCCATCACAGGAGGTGCCTTTTCAAAATTGTACTGACTTGCAACTATCTTTACGAAACTTTTTTTGTAAATCATCACTAACGTTTTTAATAAGTTTTAATTTTTTATGAACTGTTGTTAGTGGCCACCTAGGATTTCAAATAATGCAGGAAGAGCAAAGGAGTTACAATGTGATTGTTAGGGCAAAGAAATAAAACATGTTTTTCAAGGTTCTGTCTATGGTATAATCTCAAGCCAAATCACAAGAGCCTGAGTCTTTTCACAATGTTTCTGAAGTTAAGTACTCATTTAGTGTGCCCTACTTTTCTACAAGCATAGCATTCATCCCACTTTACTGTACTGGCTTTTTAATTGTTAGTCTCCAGTAAGAGGCTTTACAGTCTATGACCTCAGACCAGGTCCATCTTTTCACTGCTCTATCATTTGCACCTAATATAGCACCAAGCACTTTACAGGTAGAAAACAGATTTTGTTGAATTAATGAGGGATACTCTGAGTAGTGGTAAAATTTCACCTATTTCATTTGTATATTTGTTGGGACATAATATTATTTGAGTAGTACCATATTTAGTAATTGAAAACAATGATACTTTGTTGTATTTTTCCAGACTTATTTCTTGAATTATCTAAAAGGCTCTGAAAATATCTACAGTGTCCAAAGAATAGAGCTAGCTCTACTACAGAAAGCCTGCCAATGTTAGAGCTTCTTAGACCCTTTATGATACCAGGTGGGACATACATTCCAAAATGTATGTAAAATCTTTTCCATATGTTCTGTTTAAATTTGTTTAAAAATAAAAATATATTTCACTATTTAATGTTAATATTGATAGGAGAACATGCATGTGACTTGCAAATAACTATAATACATTGCAGAGCACTTCATTTTTTTGACAAAAGTATGTGATTTAAAAATTTTTGACTATCACTGTACAAGACCACCATCAATACATATCCAGAATACCAAGGTGACATGAAATACTAAACGGTAATGCATTAATATGTTTTCTCTTCATTGACATAAATGAAGATGACGTAAACCATATATACTAAATCTGCATATATTTTAAACTAACTTTTAGAGATCACATGGTAAGAAAATTCTGAAAACCATAAGAAATGACAAATACACGGGGAAACCAAAGGGAATTGAGGAAGCTACAATACAGGTGAAGTAGAAAGCCAATGACAAAGTGAGATTTCTCAACAAACTGTGGAAAACTCCACAAATTGGCATTGATGAGAGCTTGAGTAGACTGTGAGTTTATGAATATTGGGACAATTTATTGGAAAACTAATTGGAGCCAGAGGCCAATGAAGTATGGAGATGAGTGGTATCAACAACAACAGCAGAAGGTAGAAGACAGGAGAATATTATCTTCAAATAGTGACGGAAAATAATTGTTAACCTGGAATTGTATACCACTGAAGCTTTAAAGGAGAAGGACAAACCAATGATTTCTGCAGACAAAAATGGAGAGCATTTCATACCAGCAGACCTGCTTTAAAGATGAACTAATTTCAAAGGAAGGTCTGAGATGCAGGGAGGAATGGTGAGCAAATAAAATAGAAAATATCTGTGTAACTCTAAGTAAACTTACCATGTGAAATAATTACAAGATTTTCTAATTGATAAGGGTAAAAATCGAGAGAAATTAGTACAGAACAATAAGAGACTATAAGTTGGGAAATGACTGGTTAGCGTTAGAGCATTCTGAGTTCCTTTATTTAGGAGCAGTATAAAAGGGTGGATGAACTTTAATATTTCAGTGAAACATACATGTTAAATTTTCTAAGAAAACAGCTAATAGAATAGAAACAGAATGTTTAAATACCAAAAAAAAAACTGATGGAGGGAGAAAGCTTGGATTTTAAATGAAGTGATTTAACTAATTTAGTTAAACATGCAAAATTATAATACTGACAGTAGAGGGCAGGGTATCCCTGATACTGTGTTGATAATTTCTTGAAAGTGCAAAGCATATCTAATGTTATCCCTGAAATCTTATGTTTTATGTATTGAGCCGCATATTAGAGATTTTATGCTTAAAAATACTAATGACACAATTTAAGTTTTAATTAAAAACAGAAATCCTGAAATGACCTGTGTAATATTGTCAGCTTCTAGGTGAGGAAATGTCATATTTATTATTAGTCTTTGGATTTAGGAAATCTGTTGAATTTTGCTAGTGCATTTTGAGAGTCATTTCTTTTTTCCTTGAAAATAATTTTGAACTTTCTTGGTTAAAAAATAGAAAAAGAAAAAAGTGATTGTAAAATAAGATGGTGAGAGCCCTAATTTCTAGGATTATAGATAATCCCTAAATGATGGCCAGTATTGTTTCTGGATGTGATTCTCTGGTTTTATGTCTTTCTATCCTATAAATAACTTGAAAAATTATTGCAGTCTGAATCCCTTACACCATCTTTGTGGTTTAGTGAGACAAAACTTGGTTTTTATATCCTGTTGTAACTGTGTTCACATATAGGAAGCACTGGAATGCTTGTTTCTTTCTTAATAAATGAGATTTTATGTTGCTGCCATGTTTCTGTTAATTATTCTAATTGTCAACATACAGAGTATAACTGGACTTTTGCATTCTTGTAATTAGTCACTTAGGATAGCCTAGGTAATCCTGTGGTAGCAAATGACTTAAAGTATCAGTGACCAACAGGAACAAAATTTTACTTTTCACTCACTCTACATGGTGTCACGGGTTGGTCTTAGTGCTGTTTTATGTTGTCTTCATTTGGACCCCAGATGTTGGAGCAGCCCTTATCTGGAATATTCTGGTCTTATAGTGTAGGGGAAAACAGAACCTGGCAAACGACATAGTGGCTTTTAAAATTTCAGCATGCAGGTGACATGGGTCACTTCTGCTCATGTTACAAGAGTCATACAACCGAGGCTGATAGTAGTGGAGTAGGAGGGTATAAACCTTCCGGAGAGATGGGCTGCAAATATTTGTGAAAAATAACACAATCTAATATTACAGTGTCCTTATGATATTTCTTAGAAATTTAACCAAAATGTTAGTAGATTTATTTGTGCAAGCTACCTTTTACAAATAACTTGGTTCAATAAGTACTATTATTTAGTTTTTAGTCACTGAGATTTCTAAAGAAAATGTGTAGGAATCTAATAGACTGAATATTTAGAAATGTTGGTGATTACTAATGGTAAGGAAAATTTTAAAGGTCCTAAAAAATAAAACAGTAGTAGAATTACGGCTTTACTTTGTTTTTTCACAGTGAGGGGCTGGCAAAAATTCTGAACTCTGGGTCTCTTCTGTTTCTGGTGAAAGGGATTATAGATCTGTGAAAGAAGGAAAAACATAAAAGTATTTTCCTTTGTAAAAACAGATTGTATTATAAACCTTAGATGTCTACCTTAATGAATATAGCATTTTAAATTTATAAGATAACTTTATGAATTTTTTTCATATAACTTTCAGAATGACCCTGGTATGGTAACAGATGATATAATTACCATTTTTCTAAAGAAGATGCAGAATTGGCTGAAGGTCGTATGACTGGTCCATAGTAACATTAAGACTGAAGTATAAATTTTCTGACCATTCTCCTGCCCAGAGAGCTTGTTACATCTCCATTATTTAAGGAATGTTATGTCATCTTGACTCATTCTGTCATGGATGTGGCTCTCAAATTCTGGTGAAGATCTACTACTAAAAAATCAAACAACTGACTCAATCTGTTGATTAATTTTCATTGCTACTTTATAATTTATAAACACAAGAAAAACTAGATGTGATTAAAATATCTTTCCTCATGACTTCGAATTTTAAACAACTTAAAATGGATATAGCTATATTGCCCAATATTATTGTACTTATGAGACAAATTCACGGATAATAATTTTGAAATTAAGAAAAAAATATAGAGACTTGTTAAACTAAGTATTGCTATATTTTAAAAGAACCCAGAGTCATCTTCTTCTTTCTTCTTTTCCATTTTAGCAGGCTGAGTACTGCCCAAATTTCAGATCTGCACATCTATCCTAACATAATGTTGTTAAATCCACATTCTGTTAGGTGAGCTACCTACCTTGTTTATGCTCTCTGGGCATCCAAATCTTTCTGCTCACCAAATCCCAATAAGTGACAATTCCTATTAACTGGTTAGATTCTTTAGAACAAAACTGTATAGAGAGGCAAAGAATATTTGAAAATTAGTGAACCCATGTTATGGGAGGAGAACCACATTTATTTCATTTTCTCTTATTGTATGGCAGTTTAGTTATTAAAGGCATAGAGTTGAGTTTGAATCTTGCTTTACTACGTTCTATATCAGAGGTTGGCAAACCACAGCCAGCGGACCCACCACCCATTTGTGTAACATAGCCACATTGACTCCTTGAAATATTGTCTGTGCGTGCTTTTGTACTACACAGCAGAGTTGAGTAGTTGTGACCGAGACCTTGTGACTGGCAAGCATAATGTTAACTCTCTGACCCTTTAACAAAAAGTTTGCTGACCCCTGTTCAAGAAGTATGATCTTGGCCAAGTTATCTAAATTTCTGGGCCTCATTTTTCTAATTGTAAAATATGAATAACAGTCTACCAAGTTGGGTTAGTGAGCACTAAATGAGTTACTCTGTATAAAAAGTTAGCATAGAGTAATAACATGGAGAGTAAGTGCATCATAAAGACTGATGAAACTATAATCATATCCAGAAAATATAATATAGCCTATATTTCCTCCACACTAAGGAACTGGTAAAAATTCTTATGAGAGAATAAATCTCTGGTTATGTTTGGTCAAGAATATGGATTCCTTTTGCGTTGTTTCATTTCTGCTGAGTCTATTTTCTGGGTCCCGTGTAATTCTAGCCTCCTACAAGCCTGTTCCGGACTGTCACTTCTTGTAGCCGACCCTTCTTTATTATTTGTGGAAAATTCTCCATGTCTACATCTGGAATTGCTCAAAGGTCAGTGTAAGTACTGAATCTTTATTAATGGTTTGTTCCCATCCAAAATGCTTTCCAAAATGCCTGCAGCCAAGGACTTAGAGCTTGTTCGAAGAGATAGTTTTCTCTCTGTTTTCAGGGATCTCACAGTTTGCTCTTATTTGTTTTATCAGTGGAGAAAAGAAAGGTTTCATCCTGCTTGCTATGAGGCATGAAGATTTTCATGAGTTAAAGCAAGTTCTTTGTTGGGCAAATGTATTTCAGGCCACTACGTTTAAACATTCCAGATTGGAGCACACTAGGAGTTTGCTGTTTTGTAAGTGTACATCTAACATTAGATGACCTGAAGACTTGTTTCTTTGGCTTTGAGACTTACAGTATTTTCTGAGCATATTGTTTATCAGATTGCAAGTAAAATATGCAGAAATTCTAGGAAATTTGACAAATATAGAAGAGCATTAAAGAAGTTTTAGAAATTTAATCTAGTCCTTTCCCTCAGTTTTGACAATTTCTGCCATATATATGTGTGTACATATGTGTATATATTCCTCTCCACATATATAATTTATATAGTAATATATCATATCAATGGTATGCTTTATCTTATACCTTGTTTTACTTGATACAGTCCTATGCCTAGTTTTCCATGTCATTAATTTTTGCAAAATAGTATTTTAGTCTGTGGAAATACCATAATTTATTTAAACATGGTTATATTGCACGCTTAGGGAGAGAGAATAAATTGTTACAACTTTTCTAGAGGGTAATTTATTTATTTATCTTATTTTTTATTCAGCAGGTTCTTATTAGTTATCTATTTTATATAAGTGTATATATGTCAATCCCAATCTCCAAATTCATCCCACCACCACCACCTCCTTCCCCCCTTGGTGTCCATATGTTTGTTCTTTACATCTGTGTCTCTATTTCTGCATTGCACACCAGTTCATCTGTACCATTTTTCTAGATTCCACATATATGCGTTAGTACACAATATTTGTTTTTCTCTTTCTGACTTACTTCACTCTGTATGACAGACTCTAGGTCCATCCACGTCTCTACAAATGACCCAGTTTCCTTCCTTTTTATGGCTGAATAATATTCCATTGTATATATGTACCACTTCTTCTTTATCAATTCGTCTGGCGATGGGCATTTAGGTTGCTTCCATGACCTGGCCATTGTAAGTAGTGCTGCAATGAACATTGGAGTGCATGTGTCTATTTGCATTATGGTTTTCTCTGGGTATATGCCCAGTAGTGGGATTGCTGGGTCATATGGTAATTCTATTTTTAGTCTTTTAAGGAACCCCCATACTGTTCTCTATAGCGGCTGTACCAATTTACATTCCCACCAACAGTGCAGGAGGGTTCCCTTTTCTCCACACCCTCTCCAGCATTTGTTGTTTGTAGATTTTCTGATGATGCCCATTCTAACTGGTGTGAGGTGATATCTCATTGTAGTTTTGATTTACATTTCCCTAATAGTTAGTGATGTTGAGCAGCTTTTCATGTGCTTCTTGGCCATCTGTATGTCTGCTTTGGAGAAATGTCTATTTAGGTCTTCTGACCATTTTCTGATTGGGTTGTTTGTTTTTTTGATATTGAGCTGCATGAGCTGTTTATATATTTTGGAGATTAATCCTTTGTCTGTTGATTTGTTTGCAAATATTTTCTCCCATTCTGAGGGTTGTCTTTTTATCCTGTTTATAGTTTCCTTTGCTGTGCACAAGCTTTTAAGTTTCATTAGGTCCCATTTGTTTATTTTTGTTTTTATTTCCATTACTCTAGGAGGTGGGTCAAAAAAGATCTTGCTGTGATTTATGTCAAAGAGTATTCTTCCTATGTTTTCCTCTAAGAGTTTTATAATGTCTGGTCTTACATTTAGGTCTTTAATCCATTTTGAGATTATTTTTGTGTATGGTGTTAGGGAGTGTTCCAATTTCATTCTTTTCCATGTAGCTGTCCAGTTTTCCCAGCACCACTTATGAAGAGACTGTCTTTTCTCCACTGTATATCCTTGCCTTCTTTGTCATAGATTAGTTGACCATAGGTACATGAGTTTAACTCTTGGCTTTCTATCCTGTTCCACTGATCTATATTTCTGTTTTTGTGCCAGTACCATATTGTCTTGATTACTGTAGCTTTGTAGTATAGTCTGAAATCAGGGTGTCTGATTCCTCCAGCTCCATTTTTTTCCCTCAAGATTGTTGCGGCTATTTGGGGTCTTTTGTCTCTCCATACAAATTTTAAGATTTTTTATTCTAGTTGTGTAAAAAATGCCACTGGTAATTTGATAGGGATTGCATTGAATCTGTAGATTGCTTTGGGTAGTACAGTCATTTTCACAATATTGATTCTTCAATACAAGAATAGGGTATATCTCTCCATCTGTTTTTGTCATCTTTGATTTCTTTCATCAGTATCTTATAGTTTTCTGAGTACAGGTCTTTCACCTCCTTAGGTAGGTTTATTCCTAGGTATTTTATTCTTTTTGTTGTAATGGTGAATAGGATTGTTTCCTTAATTTATCTTTCTGGTCTTTCATTGTTAGTGTATAGGAATACAGGAGATTTCTGTGCATTCATTTTGTATCCTGCAACTTTACCAAATTCATTGATTAGCTCTAGTAGTTTTCTGGTGGCATCTTTCGGATTATCTATGTATAGTGTCATGTCATCTGCAAACTATGACAGTTTTATTTCTTCTTTTCCAATTTGGATACCTTTTATTTCTTTTTCTTCTCTGATTGCTGTGGCTAGGACTTCCAAAACTTATGAGTAATAAGAGTGGTGAGAGTGGACATCCTTGTCTTGTTCCTGATCTTAGAGGACATGCTTTCAGTTTTTCACCATTGAGAATGATGTTTGCTTTGGGTTTGTCACCTATGGCCTTCATTATGTTGAGGTAGGTTCCCTCTATGCCCAGTTTCTGGAGAGTTTTTTCTATCATAAATGGGTGTTGTATTTTGTCAAAAGCTTTCTCTGCATCTGTTGAGATGATCATATGGTTTTTATTCCTCAGTTTATTAATATGGTATATCACATTGATTGATTTGCATATATTGAAGAATCCTTGCATCCCTGGGATAAATAAATTCCACTTGATCGTGGTGATGATCCTTTTAATGTGCTGTTGGATTCTGTTTGCTAGTATTTTGTTGAGGATTTTTGCATCTATATTCATCAGTGATATTGGTCTGTAATTTTCTTTTTCTGTAGTATCTTTGTCTGGTTTTGGTATCAGGGTGATGGTGGCCTCATAGAATGAGTTTGGGAGTGCTCCTTCCCGTGCAATTTTTTGGAAGAGTTTGAGAAGGATGGGTGTTAGTTCTTCTCTAAATGTTTGATAGAATTCACCTATGAAGCCATCTGGTCTTGGACTTTTGTTTGTTGGAAGATTTTTATTTATAGTTTCAATTTCATTACTTGTGATTGATCTGTTCATATTTTCTATTTATTCCTGCTTCAGTCTTGGAAGGCTATACCTTTCTAAGGACTTGTCTGTTTCTTCCAGGTTGTCCATTTTATTGGCATAGAGTTGCTTGTAGTAGTCTCTTAAGGTGCTTTGTATTTCTGCAGTGTCTGTTGTAACTTCCCCTTTTTTATTTCTAATTTTATTGATTTGAGTCCTCTCCCTCTTTTTCTTGATGAGTCTGGCTAAAGGTTTATCAATTTTGTTTATCTTTTCAAAGAGCAACATTTAGTTTTATTGATCTTTGCTACTGTTTTCTTTGTTTCTATTTCATTTATTTCTGCTCTGATCTTTATGATTTCTTTCTTTCTACTAACTTTGTGTTTTGTTTGTTCTTCTTTTTCTAGTTACTTTAGGTGTAAGGTTAGATTGTTTATTTGAGAGTTTTCTTGTTTTTTGAGGTAGGATTGTATTGCTGTATATTTCCCTCTTTGAACTGCTTTTGTTGCATCCCATAGGTTTTGGATCATTGTGTTTTCATTGTTGTTTGTCTCTAGGTATTTTTTGATTTCCTCTTTGATTTCTTCAGTGATCTCTTGGTTATTTAGTAATGTATTATTTAGCCTCTATGTATTTGTGTTTTTTACGTGTTTTTTCCTGTAATTGATTTCTAGTCTCATAGTGTTGTGGTTGGAAAAGATGCTTGCTATGATTTCAGTTTTCTTAAATTTTCCAAGGCTTATTTTGTCACCCAAGATTTGATCTGTCTTGGAGAATATTCTGTGTGCCTTGAGAAGAAAGTGTAATCTGCTGCTTTTGGATGGAATGTCCTATAAATATCAATTAAATCTATCTGGTCTATTTTGTCACTTAAAGCTTGTGTTTCCTTATTAATTTTCTGTCTAGATGATCTGTCCATTGGTGTAAGTGAGGTGTTAAAGTCCCCCACTATTTTTGTGTTACTGTCGATTTCCTCTTTTATAGCTGTTAGCATTTGCCTTATGTATTGAAGTGCTCCTATGTTGGGTACATATATATTTATAATTGTTATATCTTCTTGTTGAATTGATCCCTTGATCATTATGTAGTGTTCTTACCTGTCTCTTGTAACATTCTTTATTTTAAAGTTTGTTTTATCTGATATGAGTATTGCTACTCCAGCTTTATTTTGATTTCCATTTGCATGGAATATCTTTTTCCATTCCCTCACTTTCAGTCTGTATGTGTCCCCAGGTCTGGGAAGTGGGTCTCTTGTAGGCAGCATATAGATGGGTCTTGTTTTTGTATCCAGTCAGCCAACTTGTGTATTTTGGTTGGAGCATTTAATCCATCCACATTTAAGGTAATTATCGATATGTATGTTCCTATTATCATGTTCTCAATTGTTTGGGGTTTGTTTTTGTAGGTCCTTTTCTTCTCTTGTGTTTCCCACTTAGAGAAGTTCCTTTAGTATTTGTTGCAGAGCTGATTTGGTAGTGCTGAGTTCTCTTAGCTTTTGCTTTTCTGTAAAGCTTTTGACTTCTCCGTTGAAACTGAATGAGATCCTTGCTGGTTAGAGTAATCTTGCTTGTAGGATCTTCCCTTTCATCACTTTAAATATACCTTCCCACTCCCTTCTGGCTTGTAGAGTTTCGGCTGAGAAATCAGCTGTTAACCTTATGGGAGTTCCGTTGTATGTTGTTTGTCATTTTTTGTTGTTGCTTTAAATAACTTTTCTTTGCTTTTAATTTTTATCAATTTGATGACTATGTGTCTCCGTGTGTTTCTCCTTGGATTTATCCTGCCTGGGACTCTTTGCACTTCTTGGACTTGGGTAGCTATTTCCTTCCCATGTTAGGGAAGTTTTCAACTATAATCTCTTCAGATATTTTCTCGGGTCCTTTCTCTCTCTCTTCTCCTTCTGGGACCCCTATAATGTGAATGTTGGTGCATTTAATGTTGTCCCAGAAGTCTCTTAGGCTGTCTTCACTTCTTTTCATTCTTTTTCCTTTATTCTGTTCTGCGGCTGTGTATTCCATCATTCTGCCTTCCAGGTCACTTGTCCGTTCTTCTGCCTCAGTTATTCTGCTATTGATTCCTTCTAGTGTACTTTTCAATTCAGTCATTGTATTGTTCATCTCTGTTTGTTTGTTCCTTAATTCTTCTAGTTGTTTGTTCTTTAATTCTTCTAGGTCTTTGTTAAACATTTCTTGCATCATCTCCGTCTTTGTCTCCATTCTTTCTCCGAGGTCCTGGATCATCTTCACTATCTTTATTCTGAATTCTTTTCTGGAAGGTTGCTTATCTCCACTTCATTTAGTTGTTTTTCTGGGGTTTTATCTTGTTCCTTCATCTGGTACATAGTCCTCTGTCTTTTCATTTTGTCTGTCTTTCTGTGAATGTTTTCATTCCACAGGCTGCAGGATTGTAATTCTTCTTGCTTCTGCTGTCCACCCTCTCATGGATGAGGCTATCTAAGAGTGTTCTGCAAGCTTCCTGATGGGAGGTACTGGTGGTTGGTAGAGCTGGGTGTTGCTCTGGCGGGCAGAGCTCAGTAAAACTTTAATCCACTTGTCTGCTGGTAGGTGGGGCTGAGTTCCCTCCCTGTTGGTTGTTTGGCCTAAGGTGACCCAACACTGGAGGCTACATGCTCTTTGGTGGGGATAATGGTAGACTCTGGAAGTGCTCATGCCAAGAAGTACTTCCCAGAACTTCTACTGCCAGTGTCCTTGTCCCCACGGTGAGCCACAGCCATCCTCTGTCTCTGCAGGAGACCCTCCAACACTAGCAGGTAGGTCTGGTTCAATCTCTTGGGGTCACTGCTCCTTCCCTTGGGTCCTGATGCGCACACTACTTTGTGTGTGCCCTCCAGGAGTGGAGTCTCTGTTTCCCCCAGTTCTGTCAAAGTCCTGCAATCAAATCTCACTAGCCTTCAAATGATTCTCTCTGGGCACTCCCCATCCTGTTGCTGGACCTTCAGGTTGGGAAGCCTGACATGGGGCTCAGAACCTTCAGTCCAGTGGGTGGACTTCTGTGGTATAATTGTTCTCCAGTTTGTGAGTCACCCACCTACTGGTTATGGGATTTGATTTTATTGTTCTTGCGCCCCTCTTACCATCTCATTGTGGCTTCTCCTTTGCTTTTTATGTGGGATATCTTTTTTGGTGAGTTCCAGTGTCTTCCTGTCAATGATTGTTCAGCAGTTAGTTGTGATTCTGATGCTCTTGCAAGAGGGAGTGAGTGCATGTCCTTCTACCCTGCCATCTTGATCCAATCTCCCCTAGAGCATAATTTGTTAATATAATGTAAAATATAATTTTAAATACTCTTCAACATGAAAAATTGCATTTCTAGGAATTTTCCTAAGGGAAATAATAGTGCAAGTGCACTCAAATATGTGTACTGAAATGTTCACATTAGAGTATATGATAGGGAAAATAATTCTGCAACCTAAATTTCCATCAGAAGAAGATTGCATTAATAATTATGGTGCATACTTCCAGTAAAATGCAATGTAGTTAAAAGTGAATGAGCTAATTTTTATTTATGTGCATTTAAATTGTTTATATTGTCTTAAGTAAAATAGAGAAAATTTAAAAAAATAGTTTAGCAAATCTTGGTTTGGTAAACACACCAATATATATGAATATAAAAATCGGGGAGAATATACTTCACAATACCTACTGTAGTTATCTCTCATTACTGGCATCATGGGTGACTGTTTCTTTTAAATTTTTTCTGTGTAACATTTGACAGTGAGGCATGGTTACTCTTGTGGTCAGAGAAGAAAAAAAGAGAATTTCAAAAAGAAAAAAAATGGATTTATTAGATAGAAGACTTCATAAATCTGTGTTTCCATTTTTTTATAATAGTTGAAAGAGTACAGGAAACAAATTTTACTTGTTAGTGAAATCTTCATTTCTATTGCACCCACAAAACTTTGTAATTATTATACTTACAGTTCAGTGGTGCTAGGGAAATATTTTTATGCAAGAATTGTTGGACCCATAGACAGATGGGGATATTGGGACCCCTCATAGCAGGTGGACAGTCCTATGGCTAGAAGTACATGCTTCTGGCTATTGCTTAATATGATTTCTCCAGAAAGTTGTTCAATCCATGGGATGAAAGAAGGTGATAAAAAGGAGATTGAGTAGGAGACCTCATGTTGCCATTAAGAAATTCTGTAACCAATAAAGAGCTTATATGACTTTTCCCATTTTTTATTATTCAGGTAAATAATGGGGCTAGGAAAGTGCATATATGTTAAGTAAATCATTATTATGGCTACCCAGAAGTAGTTTCATTCCTGATTCATCTATAAATAGATTTTGGACTAAGAGTTTTAAAATTCAGACCAAACACCACACATCCTTGGTAAAACTTGCTAGTTCTAATTCTATGGTTCATCTCTCTCTCTCTCTTTCTCTTTCTCTTTCTCTCTCTCTCCCTCTCTCTCTCTCTCTCTCTCTCTCTCTATATATATATATATATATATAAAATATGTGTGTCTATGTATGTATCTATCGACATTTGTATGTATGCATTTCATCTTAAGAAATTTTGTCAAATTTATGCCAGTATGCTTTTCCCCCTTCTAGCCATGTATCATGGTATTTATTTCATAATGTTGTAGGGAAAAATAGAATTTCATTGTTTCCCTTTGTATTTCTTTGATTACTAATATGGTTGAATGTTTTTTTTTTGTTTTTTTTGTTTTTTTTGTTTTTTTTTGTGGCCTCTCCCGTTGCGGAGCACAGGCTCTGGATGCGCAGGCCCAGCGGCCATGGCTCACAGGCCCAGCCGCTCCGCGGCACATGGGATCCTCCCGGACCGGGGCACGAACTCGCGTCCCCTGCATCGGCAGGCAGACTCTCAACCACTGTGCCACCAAGGAAGCCCTGAATGTTGTTTTATTTACTCTTTTTGGGACCAGTTTATTTAAAATTTTTTGTTACTGTTCTTTGCCCTTTTCTCCTAGAGCAGAGGTTGGCAAACTATGGGCTACAGGCCCGTAGTTATTTTTGTAAATAAAGTTTCATTGAGACACAACCAGACCCATTGATTTCTGTATCATATTGTCTATTTTTTTTTCTTGCTACAACAGTAGGGACAAGTAGTTATGATAGGATTGTATGGCCATCAAAAGCTAAAATATGTAATCTCTGACACTCTACAGAAAGAGTTTATGAGTCCCTAGTCATGTTTTCGAGGGATAATTTTTTTAAATTTTTTTGAATTGACGTGAATGAGCTATTTATGTAAGAATTTTTACTTTTGTTTGAAATTTTTCTTGCAAATATTTAATTTCATGTCTTTTGCTTGCTTGATCAGGCCCTGATGGTTTCCATCTCTACTCCCTCTTTCTCTCAAACACCCCGAGCCTGGGGTGCTGGAATGATGAATAATATAGTGTCCTTTGACTTAGAAGGACTATTACCATCCTTTTTACCGTGAATGGTGGATGGACCAATTTATTATCTTGGTCGTCACTTTCTCACCAAAATGTTTGTAACTCTCATTCTTGACCTAGATGTTAAGGAATATCCATTTCTGAGAATCATTTAGAACACTTCTACTTCTATTCAGCCTTGATGTCCTAACTATGATAAAGCTTTGAAGCTGTAAGTAAATGCTTTATATGGACTCTTTACTTATTATCTTTTTTAAAAATAATACCTTATGTTCTACAGCATTTTAAATCTTTGCTGGATGTTTTTATGTGGCTTTACTCTTACTTTTCTCCTTTTTATTCATCTCTTTTCCTTCGTATTTCCTGTCCCACTTCTTAACTGTTTCTTGCTGGTGACTTAGCTTTATTCAAACATTTGTTTTCCATGTGGTACCATTAGTTCTGAGGGACTTTTTTTTAAAAATTAAGAGCTAATTATATTGTCACGTAGCTTTCTTGTATAGCTTATTAGTCAACAGGTGTTTTCAAAATTGAAGAAATGGATCAAATTCCTGCTTCCTATTTACACTTATATGATCCAATTATTTTTTTCAACAAATGTTTCTCCATTACAGTGATCAAATAACATTACTGTGACTTATCTATATTTCCATGTTTATCTGAACATTAAAAGTAGAGGAAGATAGACATAACTAGTCTGTACAATATTCAGTTATCCTCTCCTTCCTAAGCACACTTAAAGACTTCTGAGTCTGTCTTGTCATTAGGGCAGGGTCATATGTCTAACTGTGGACTATGGTTGTGAGAAGAAGTGACACATGTCACTTAAAGTCTGAGACGTTTAAGTGTGATTGTAAGTTCCTTTTGACCTGGCAACCTTGACAGCCATGGATTGAGATGGCCAGCTAAAAAACAGTGGCACCACTGATAGCCTGGTTCCCTGAGTGACTATATAGAGGAGTTCCCTTGAAACGTGTACATTTCACATGAATAAGAAATTAACCTGTGTTATGATAAGATACTTAGATTCTGTGGTTAATTTGCTACCACAAATTAACACACAGTTTTACCTTATGTTTACTCACTAACACAGAAATTAGCTTTAGGAAAGAGGGCTCTACTATAATAAAACAATTGATATGTACTTGTGGACCCGCAGTGGACAGTAAGAAAAATGATCCCAGAGGAGACAAAGAAGAAAATGAATGTTATGTAGCAGTGAAACATTTGGTGAAACTCTTGCGTGTCAGAACTTGGAAGGCAGATCATACGCCTAGGTAACTGTTAGCTCCTAGGTAAGATGTAGAAAACAGAACCATAACAGTGTATGCTAACTGCCATTGGCTATGCTTGACAGGGTATCACAAAAATAAAGATGAACTCAGAAAAGAATTAGCTGGTTCGCAAGCAGAAATGAAGATATAATGAGGGTCTAGAAATATGGATTCCCTTAGTATTGGAAAAGCCAACTGCTTCTAGACCCAAACTACACTCAAAGGAATTTTACAGAGGCTTTAAGTAACAAACATTCAACAAGACCTTTCAGTTGATTATAGTACTTAAGGCAGAGAAAGTTTTAAAAATCAGGTCTTCTCACCTGTTATTACAGATAAGCTTCAGTTAGCCACTATCAAATTGAGAGAAAAAGACAGGAGGTTGAGAAAACAAAGAGCTACTGGAGATTTGAGAACTAGGTATTTGAAAGTGTGGGTGTGGTTACTGGCATGTGGAGCTGACTGGAAACAAATAGAGAAGAAGCCTCTTAAGTATTTGAGAGAAATGTACTGCCAAAGAAACCATAGGCCTGGACTGAAGGGGCCTTTGACTGTAGAAGCTGAAAATGGCCTTTGTGCTCACAACCTTCTGTGAACAAGAAGGAGCCTGAAGAAGCTGTGCAGCCCTGAGACTTATTTCCAAATACAGTCAAAGAAGGGAATGGGAAAAAAAGGAACTGCCATAGGGTGGCTACTGAAGGCACACGCAGGTAGGGAGCCTCCCGTGAGTGTCTCAGCAGGACTTCAGGATTTATACGGGCTGCTGATTATGTCTGATTGTCTTCTTTCTAAAAGTGAGTGTGTTATTGTAATTATCCTGGTCCTGTCACTCCTTTGTTTATTGAGAATGAGAGAGAAAGAGCGTGTGTGTGTGTGTGTGTGTGTGTGTGTGTGTGTGTGTGTGTGTGTGTGTGTGCAGGAAAATTCTGCTTTTACATTCATAGGTCTCCAGACCAAGAGAAGCCACATCTAGGCTTGGTAACTACTGAACCTTCCCTAGACACGTTGGACTTTGAGATTCTGGCACTGATTGAATGAGATTCAGGCTGTCTCCATTTGAGTTGCTGAGTATGTGTTATGTGTGGGAAGAAGAAGGAACTGAATATTTAGAGAATAGAAAGTGATGAGATTACCAGTCTTCACCATAGTTGACTCTTTTCCCTTTGCTTGAAAATTTCCTAATATCCCTTGAAGTTTATGTTGGGGCCATAGCTTGCCAGTGAACTGTGAACAGAAATGAATTACTTCTCTTATGAGCAGCTTTGGGTTTTCTAAGCTCTCTCTTCCTTTGCTGTGGCCAATGCCGAAGCATCACAAGATACAGCATCACCAGATACTGAAGTCTCTGTCAGCCCAGGTCCCCCAAAACGCTTGCAGGGGAGAAACCTCTGTTAATCCAAGTCAGATATATATTAGGGTAAGAAGTGACATATACTGTTGTGCTAAGCCAGTGAGATTTGGAGTTAATGATTTTTTTTGAAGATGAATTTTATAAAACGTTTTCTGTTTGGAAAAGCTCACCTGGGATTTTTTCAGTAAACATTGGAGTAGACCACTTAAATAAGAAACCAAAGCTGCTCACAATAAAGACTGTTTAATATAGCTTAAGCTAGGAGAAAGCTGAAAGCTCCTGTTTGCAAATTCTGATCCCCTAAAACTGTATCTCATGCCCTAACAATTGTTCCTAAATCATGAGAGGTAAATTATCTGATTTTAAACACATCACATTTTTAATATTTTAACCATCTCAAAAGACTGATTTAAGTTGTATGTATTTTCTTTTCAGTAAACAATATTGGTTTTTATGTATAATGATGAGCAGGTAGAAAGCTACATAGCACCTGATTTAATTAGGCTGGTCTCATTTTCTAAGTTAATTTATTTTTACCTAGAGACATCAGAGTAACTCAAATATTTTTAAAGGATCTGAACAAACAACAGTGTTTGCATTAGAGAAATAAAGCATTCACTATTTAAAATGTTCAAAGGACATAAATCTGCAGTTAACACCAGCATAAATTAGGCACAGGTTTAAATCTGCAGTTAACATCAGCATAAATTAGGCACAGGTTTAATGTGTGATGATGAGTCAAGAACCTCTATCCAACACACCACACCACGAGAATATTTATTTTTCTGCTTAATTATTGGCATAAAGTTTAATGAGAAATGAAGTTTCATAGGAAAGGTAAATAAGAGTGCTAAAAATGGATAGAGTTCACTGAAAGAGAAGTTGGGAAACTGAAACTTAGTTTTATAGGAACAAAGAAAATTTCAACAGATAAAATTGAACTGTGCTACTTAGGAAATACACACACATCATTTTTGTTTACATAAATGATCATTTCTAACTATATTGTATATAGTGGAGATGGTCAAATTTCCATACTTGCAAATTAAAATTTGCACATGAAATTGCCTGTATGATAGACGTTCCCCAAGCTTTTCAGTTTAATTTGCTAATGTTGACTCTTATTTTCTTGTTTAAACTCAACTCTTTCTTTAGTAGTCTTTCATCTCTCTGTAGTAGGCTCAGATCTTGTGCTCGACCTGCCCACAAATATAAGACAGATGGAAATAAATAACCCACTAGAAAATTCACTTGACATAAGTACTGCATTTTATGTCTTAGAGGACTGGAAATGAGTCTGACTTTGAAGTCATTGACACTTAGAGAAAATAAATCTTTCTTTTTTTCCATTCAGTTGAAGCTCTCTGGCCTTCAAACTCATGCAATAGTAAATTCATTGACACTGCATTTGCAAGATTGATGTTCCATTTCTAGGGGAAAAAATGTTCACTACAATTAGATAATATGGTTCTCTTTTGGTCAGAGAGGGTTTCTAAAGTGTACTTCACGCAGGAAACAGAAAAGTGAGTATTTCATTTTTAGGAGTAAGTTTGTATTGCTGTTTAGAAATCTGAATTTATTAATGGCTTTATAAATCCAATATTCATGCTAATAAAGATTTTTGTAACAAATGAAAGCAATATTATTTTTTATTACATGAATTACATTAATTGGAAGTGATTTGTATATATTTCCTAGTATGGTAGAATGCTTCTTTCCTTTTCATGGCATCCCACAAATTCTCAATGTAATAATATTGCATTAAGAGTAATTCTTTGTTGAGATGATTTAAATGAATTTCTTTGCTATAGTAATCATTAAAGCTTAGTGATCCACAGTTTTTAAGTCATTGAAAACAAAAGCAAAATTATATTGGAATTTGGGACAAATATTCCACAAATCCTTTTCACCCTAAAACTTGAAATTAAAGCAACTGATAACAGCAATTAGTGAGCCTACTAAAGAAATATCCCGTGGAGCTAATTTTAGGTAAGAGACAAAGAGTAAGGCAGGCAGATGCTTAGAATAGTAAATTTTCAAGATATTAATATTAACCTTTTTAGATTCATCATTGCTGCTTGAGCATTTTTAGGCAGATAATTTATCTGCATCTTTCCATGTTTAGTGAGGAACATCTCTATGTTTTTGGTGAAATGCTTGAAATAGTTTGACTTTGAGGGCTATTTTATCCATGCTCCAAACCCCAAATCAGTTAATAGAGTTAACTGATTAATATGAATATTGGAAGCATAAAGACAAATTAAAACTTCTCTCTCTCAACCAAATTTTTCTAACAAAAATAAGCAAAAGTGTAGAAACACTATGAAAATGAAAAGAGAAACAAATGCCAGCTATGCCTTGGACTATAAGCAATTTCTGGAACAATTAATGGAAAAATGATCTGGTTTAATAGATTACTTGAGAGGCTCAGAATAGATCACTTATGAATTTTTATGTATTTTACATAAATGAGAAATTCTAAAATCGAAGTAGCTAAAAGATGTTTTCTTACCTCAAAACTCTACACCTGTAACTTACTTGAATCACCTGCAGTCTGTTCTTCCTGCCCTTAGATAATGCCATGAGTTAATTGCTCCCGCTGCCAAAACATTTTAAAAAATGTATTTTAAATTGTTTTAGAAACTGAATTTATAATAACTTCTTCAGATGCTCAAAACCAAGTGCAGGACTGTGTTACATCCTTAAGAGATAGAAGAGTTTTCATAAAAATAACTAAAGAATCAGTAAATAATAAACAGGAAGACAATCTTAGAGATACTTCAATTACTTAAAGGAGTTTATGTTGCCAGATGTCACTAAAGGGCATTGAGAAGATTTAGGTTGAACATTGAAGAAATCTTTTGATTAAGAAAAGGATTATGAGCAGAGCTGCTCTTCGATAGAGATATTAGTAGAGGCAGTGGTGATATTAGGGTAATAATGTTTCTCGAACGCTTGCTATGTGCTAAGCACTGTGCTACATGCATTCCAAGAATTCACATTTAATTCAGTCCTTTACAGTCCTGAACTTCATTTTATCCTCATGTTGCAGATAAGAAAACTGAGTCTTAGAAAACCTCACTTGTCCAGGATCACAAACCTAGAGGGTTATGGAGCTGAGACTAGAGCAGCTAAGCCAGTAAAAGTTGCTTAAATTCTCTAGGTCTTAGATTTTTCCTATGTAGAATGAAGATAATAAGACCCATCTTTTATAAGGTTTGTAGTAGAAGATGAGGTAGTAGGTGAAAGCACCTAACTCATGTTTAATGAATATTATTTATCCTCCTTGATTAAGTAGGATTATACATATCGCTCAAACTCTGTCATTTATAACATTGCATTTAAATTTTGTGTATATCCTATTACTAAGCTATGAACTCTGGGAAAACTTGGCTGGAACCATGTTTTATTCCTTCCATGTATCCTTGTCTTGCACCTAGTACATGTCCCAGGACATAGGAAGCATGCAATATTTGTTGCCTGTATGAAAAACTAATGAGAGATAGGGCAAGGGAGCACATCCATCTACTTACTGCAGTTTGGAAGGCACCTGGAAACATTCAGATTTTAAAAGATGCTTGCTGTTTGACTCAGCAACTTTATTTCTAAAAATATATCCTAAGGAAGCATTGAGATTTTTGTACCAAGATATATTTTCAATTATAGTCATTAAGACACTGTCTTCAATAGGGAAAAATTAAAAACGTCTTAATTGCCAATTTAAAAATTGTGCAACAGGCATACAATGGAATAGTGTACAAATGCACTTATTAGTGGTGAAAGAGTCTCATGATATATTTGTTGACAAGTGTAAAAAGCTGGTTATGCAACCATATGATCCTTTTTCTGCAACAGACATACAACAGGCCCCAAACGGAGTTGTGTATGCTAAGCCCCACATCACCAAACTGAGACTTAACTATAGTTCTGGCTCTCCTAGAAATGAAATCTTAAACCAGGTGATCAGGAATCACTTAATCAGTACTAGTTAAGTCATCTGCCTGATAGACTCCTGCCATCCTGCAAAGGAAAGGAACTTTGCAATAACCAACCTGCTTTTTTGCCTGGTATAACTTCCTTGTTCCCCTGCACTTCTGTCTTTCATTTTTTACAGGTCCTCAGAGCTCCTTTCTTATCTGCTAGATTGGATGCTGCCCAATTCGAATCAATTTTTCCTCAAATAAAAATTTTAATATGCCCTCAGTCTATCTTTTGACTATATATATGCATGTACACATACATATTATAAAAGTATATAAATAAAAAAAATTAACAACTTGTATCTGGGTAAAGGATCATAGGTTATCTTTATTTCCCCGTACTTTTCTTTATTCCTATGAGTTATTTTGTAGAAAGCACTTTTTTTAATATTTGAGAAAACAATAATTTATTTTAAGAAACGAGGGGAGCATCATTTTCAATAATGACTTTTGATACCGGACCTCAGCAGCAGACAATGTTTCAGGTTTTTAAAATCTTTAGCAAATCACATTTTAAAAAAAATCATTCAGTATTGTGAAATGATTAAAAGCAACAAGGTCTTTTTGGCTAGTGGCCTCCTTTTTGTTTCTTTGCAAACAACTAAACATAGAAAAGCCTTTCAGTACTTTCTCAGTTTGCCTCTTTTTTTACCCTTCGTGCTTACATGAGGTCAGATATACAGAACTTTGAATCACTGAGATGGGATTTGTCAGTGTGGTTTAATAATGGGGAAAGCCACAGGATATGTTTGAAAAACTCTCAGTTAGGTAAAGCAACAGAATCCCAAGGCACTTCATTCTGATTTTTTAAAGATAAGAGTGCACATTAATATTAAATGGACAGATTTATTTCTGACTATTTCAGAGAAATATAGACAATGGAACACTTGGTTGTATGCAGGTTGTATGTAAGCCCATGTAGGAAGGAGTTGTGTAATTCAAAGTAAAAAAGACTTCCATGTTCCATCTCTGGGGAGAGTGGAGCCTTGGTAACTGTTGTTTGTCATAGTGGACAGAATGAGATACAGAAAGACAGACCCAAGAAGAGGGGCAGTAAATATGGAAAAGTATGTATATAGTATATGAATGTATGAGTAAATGTGATTCCAGAAATCAAAAGTGGGATCAGAATATGAGATTTCAGGAAAACTCACCTCCTGGGATACCTATAGAATAATTTTTAAACATTCAGTGTTAAATTGTAGGAGTTTTAAGTAATTGTAAGGGCGTCTCCAGTGCAAAGGTTTGGGCAAAATTGAAATCAATTGCCCTGTCCCTTGTCCTTAAAGGGAATTTCTTTCCTGGCTTATTACTGCTTATTATGATCTTTGCAGTTGAGAATTCCAAAATGAAGTGGAGCAACTAGAACACAGAATAACTGTGAATATGACTTGGGAGAATTTTGCAACAGTGGTGGTTATCTTCTATACAATTCTATTTTTCTTGTCAAAGACTATAATTGCCATTTTTATAAAACATTTTTCTCACAGAGAAGCTTTCTATATGAAGAATATAAAACTTAGTTTTGAGTATTAGACCTGTGGGATTCAATACTGGAGACCACCAGTTCTTTTTTATTATGTGAAATAAATGAGATTTGCCCTACAGTAGGGTCTGTAATTATTCAGCTCCTCCAAAAGTAGCTCCTGACTTTGATTTTGCAAAACACATTAATATTAATTTTGTTACTTGAACATTTGCTTTTAATATGACAGAATCCGCATGCTTGGTTAAGTCCAACATATGCTGTTTATTATTCAGGTTTGTCTGTTCCTGAAGGTGCAGCACATAAATCAAATCTAAATTGAGCCAACACCACTTCTCCCTTATGCCATGATATCTGGGGATGAGGTTGTTGGCTAAGGGATCATGAGGAAGAGTGAGACACTTCTGTGCATTGAATGTGACACAATATATTTAGAATCCTTTGTGAGATATTCTCATTTCTCTCAATAGTGACACCACTACCAGTCAGGAACTTGAAATATTACCACTATAAGTATTCCTGTATATGAAGTTATTTTGCTTAGCTTTTGAAATCTGTTTAGTAGTTGCATATGAGCTTACAAGAAACATGAAATTCAAAAATTAATTTGGTTTAGTGAGACTAAAGGTTTCACACTTACCGGGTTGATCTTAACATCTGGGATACAAGAATGCAACATTAATAAAATACATGTTTAAAAAGGTTTGATGGCCATTTTTATTCCTTTGGTCTTCAGTGGAATAAAATGTTGGTTACAGCAACATTCAGATAGATGTTGGGGCACTTATATAAAAATGTTTTTTTAATCCCAGAACTAAAGAAATATGGGGAGACATCTTTGTTAGCAGTTTCTTAAATTGTCTTTATAATCAAACTACTTATTTTTATATTGAGCTGTTCTGAAGTGAAATTTCTGTGCCAATTTCTCATGCTTCCATATTCTCTATTCAATGTAGAGATATTTATCGAGCTCATGAATGCAACATACTGTTCATTGGAGACCATAGGCCTGACCTCAAGACTCTCCAACTCTGATCAGAAAGACAGACATATTGGCACAACCAATTTGTCAGGTGGACCAGCTTAGTTTGAATATTACCTTCTCCAGAACGCTTTCCTCTATTATTTTGTTTGTTTGTTCACTTGTTCGCTTTCTCTTTCCTGAGCTGACACTTCTCTTCCCTACCTGTCAACTTTCATGATAGCTTTTATCTTTAAGGCCTGGTTGCAAGGAACAGATTCATTCAAGTTACGTAAAAATAAAAGTCAGACTCTTATACGAATTTTTAAGGCCCAGAAATGGAATCTTCTCAGGAGTAGATCATTCTGGCTCCTTCTCCAGCTTACCCTGGGCCTCAATGGTTTCTCTACCTGACATTTCTGTCCCTCTCTCCTCTGACTAGCATGGCCTTGGTGACCTGTTTCTCAGTTTCTCTATGTCCTCTCTTCCTGCCCCTGCCCTTACTGCTGGGTTTCTGTTTTTAATTCCCAGTGTAAGAATGATCACTTTACTTTCCATGTCAGTTCACCTCCAGGAGTCTCAGAAAGCCCATGGAAGGCTTCACCACAGTTGCCCTGTAGCTTTCACTCATTGCTGACACTCTGGTAAGCATCTGTAATTAGGGAAGCAAAACCGTAAGATTAGCAAGGCCATAATGCACATTTGGATATTCTGTGAATGCCTAATAAGTGGAAGGTAAATATTTTGTTTATATATAAACAAACATATTTGTTTATATTTGTTTTTATTTTGTGTATGCATACTAAAAAAAGTGTCCAGGACCTCTGTTTCTGCTAAAGATTGTCAGAAAGCTGGAGAAAAAGAACATAATGATTAGTCAAAATGGACTTAACATTGGGATTAAAATGCTGTCTACTATTCTTTGAAACAGAAATAAAAATATTTCTGTCTGAATAACTGTCAAGATACTTAATGTATCAGAAGCCATTATGATATTAAAACATGGAGAATTGGTTCATTGAATTCTGTTAAGTCCTCATCATGTCTGACCTCTCTGTATTTGGTGGTATGGGCCACTCTTCTCCTCTAGACCCTTCCTTTTTCCTTGGCTTCAAAAATGTTACTCTGCCCTGTTTCTCTTCTAACCTTTCTAGCTATTTCTTCACAGAATCTTCTGTTGGATTCTCTCTTTCTTTTTTTCTCCACTCTCCAAGGATTTCTGTTATTCAGGCTATTGTTTTAGACATGTTCGCAATTATACAACTGTCCTAACCAACATCCTTCTTTCATCAGCTGTAATCACGAAATCTAGGTTTCCATCTTCAACTTCTACACTGCTAAGTTTCAAATTACAGGACACTTCTAGCTGGCTACTTACAGACACAGGCAGTCCTGTCTTGCCAAATTGAACTCTGTCTCCACCTCTCACCCTGACACCACTTCTGACTTTTGTATTTCTTATGTCAGCATTTCCAATTAGCCATTACGTCAGAAAGAGTGACTGTCTACTTCTTACTCTTAACTCCCAGAGTGGATCCGTAATCATCTTATTTACTTACCACTATCATAGTTTAAAACTTCCTCATACCATGCGTAACTTCTTTCCTGATTTGAGGGTCATTCTTCTTTATTCTACCATCCTTATTGCTTCTAGAGTGAGTTTACTAGACTATAAATATGTCAAGCTATTCCACTACTTAAAACCCTTCAATGGCTTCCCAATGCCTACAAAACCAAACTCCCATGCATTTTGTATGGTGTCAAAGATTTTCAGTGATCAGACCCTCCTCTTACCTTTGTTCTTCTCCTTCTCTTTCACATATTCTTTCCTTCATCTGTGCCTGATGTAAACATACATAAAGTAAGAAAATCTGGTTTGTACAGAAATTAAATAGAATACAGTGTTTCAGTATTCCAATGAAGACTGCAAATTAAAATTTCCATTATAAGCTATGTTGAATTTTTGACTTCTGATAAAACATTTAAGAATATTTTTACTAAAGATAACCATACTCTCTGGCTTACAAATAGTAATGCCAACATATACTTTTAGTTGTGAATTGATTATATGACAAAGAAAATGTATTTATGCTGTGATCTATGAAATATATAAGAAGTATAAACTGTTAACTTGAATTGTATGATCATACCTTAATTTACACGTAGTCATATTAACTAAGAATCAAAATTTTTGTAGGTTGCTATTAAAAGAAAGAAGGCACAATATGTTTTAAAGACTAAATAGAATCCAGCATTCTAGTGCTGCTTGTACTGATTTTAGAGGCTATTTGGGAACCTAATATACTGACTTACGGCCTGCAAGAAGAATCTGTAAAATGAAAAAATGGGGTTTGGATGAGAAAAATAGTTGTGTTCTAAAATATGTAGGGTTTTGAATTAGATATTTTGTGGGAAAGATCAGAAATTTAATTTAAACTTATATAAATGCTTTTGTTCTATTTCTACTGTATTATCAAAATATGGTTTTCCTCTTCTATCATATAAGTCCTGTATAACTACTTGGACAGCGTGATTGCTAAAATTTACCAAATAAATTATTTAAGATTATTTTTTTTTCCTATTCAGATTTTGTTCTTTACCTAGTTGATAAACTTGAGATTTGGTGTTCTTCTAAACACTTTTTAAAAAAAAAATTACATTAGTTTTCTTCTTAAGTAAACAAAAAATTTCATAGCAAACAAAAAATTCCTCCTTGGAACATAAAAAAACAATCACTAACATTGTTGCAGTAAGAAAAGGTCAATATTTCAATCTTCTTTATTTCAAGTAGCATAAAAATGAATTGGCCAAATTTTCATTTAGAAATAGTGTAATTTATCAAGTTAACTATGTAAATACCTTTAAAAATGTTCAACGACTAAAGGTGTTTCATGTATTTGATAAAATATGTCTATTTTTAAAAGTCTATCTGATAAAAAATGAATTATTATAAGACTGGATATGATCAAAACATAAAGCAGAAATGGAAACAGTGTCCTCCTTTCTCTTGTTTGCTTGTTTTTATTTTTTTCATTTTACAATATCTCCTTTGTCCATCATGACGTATATTTTAAGTCTTGTTGCTCTTAGTTATTTTCATTTCCTGAGAAGATTTTTAGTTTGTTTTGTGTCTCTCTGAATTCAAACTAAAGATTTTTAGTTTGTTTTGTGTCTCTCTGAATTTATTATTTTTCTGTCATTCTTCCTTAAGTGTTTTTTCCCATAAATAAAATACATTCAGGGTAATAAAATATAGACAACCCTTTCTAATACATTGCCTCAGGAGGAAATATTACTCTATGTGATTTCAAAATTTGGCCCAGTCCATTCCAAAGACCTAAACAGAAAATATAGGCAGAAATATAGAGGATATATATGCACTTCAGTAACCCACAACTATATTATGACTTTTACTATGTGTATTAGTTTCCTATCGTTGCCATAACAAAATACCACAAACCGGTATGATTCTAATGTTCTTAACTATTTATGTCACACTGTTGGAAAGGTTAAAGATTAGGATGGATTAGTTTGTCACAATAACTGTAGTTATCTGGAATTGCAAAGCATCAAGATCAATGCCATTTGTTAAAAAATACCTGTCCAGTTGCAAAGTAGGAGCTGTCAGTTTCTGGTCCAGGGACCTAAGGGGAAATCAATGAGGGAGAACTCACTACAAAGGCAGCATTATGTAATGATTAAATTAAATTAATTCTGGCCTAGAGCCTAATGTTATGTTTACCTGTTTCTAGAACTACCTAAAAGCACTTGACAACTCCTGTCAGAATGAGACAAAATTCCCTAGGAAGAGATGCTTACCTCTTTATATCCTAGAACTTAATTTAAGTAAGCCAAGCAGTAAATGAGATGTCTCTATAGGACCCAATATTTAGTGAGCCACCATTCAACGCAGAATCATCAAATCATAGAAGTTTGATGCTACAAGGAATCTTGTAAGACCATCATCCTAAACATGTACAGAGCATATAGTTTAGGGAAGAAGAAAAGTCTTGCTCAGAGTCCAACAATGCACTGTAATGGGCACATGGTAGCAAAGTTACAGCTTTACTAGGGTAGGAACACTTTTTGTTCTCTGAAGTTCATAACTTATTGAATGTGACTGTGATTATGGACTCTATATACTATTTATATATATATTCATATTCAACAAGTTATGAATCATATATAAAGAATTATTATCATTACCACTATGTAGCTTTATAACTCTTAGCTGGAGTAGCTAAAGGCTTACTTTTCTGTTCCTCTGATCCTTTCTCTGCTACTAATTCATGTAACCTGAGCTGAGCTGAATGAGTGCTTTGGCTTCAGGTCCCTAGTTACTGATGACAAAAGTTTCTTAATCTTTACTTGTGTACTCCTTCAAAGTAGAACTTGGAGCATCAGCTAATAGCAATGAGGTCTTGCTTACATGTTCAATGAATGCTGTGGTTCTTGTTTAATGAACTTCTCTGCCTTCCTACCCATAAAGCACTATGTCTTCACCTGTGTTCTCTCTGGTTCCTTCAGTCTCATGATGGCTTCGGTGTTCTGAATCATGTGGGTCACTTCTTACTTGGGGAAGACATCAAAAAAATTCCTCCCCAACTCAAAAGTGTGATGTTACTTTCCATGTATCATCTTAAAAATATCTTCTAAAAGAATAGTGGAGGGAATATTATCATGTGATCACTTTGTGTCCAATATCCTGGAGGCTATACTTGCTCAGTGTAGAGAAGAATGAAATTCAGGAATATAAGCTGATTAAAAACCTATAAGCTTACTCCCTAAACACGTTACTGTGCACAGTTCGATGTATTTCCCCTCAGTGTTTGATTTAACTGTAATCACATTACTCTCATTCAGTTCTGCTTTGTTTTTCAAATTTACAAGTATCCATGCCTTATATTTTTAATATTATCTGCATATTATTCCACAAAATAATCTTTTCATAATGTATATAATCATTTTCCTCAAGAATTGGAAATGCTGTTTCCTCTCATTTTACCTCTATAACCATCTTTGTACATTGAGTGCCCCTAGTCCCCATATTTTTGATAATTGCTTAGAAGATACTGTCAGAGTCTATGTGGTAGTTTGCAAAATTGGCCACAATTCTCAATGCCTCCCTCACCCCCTGCCCCTTTGCAGAGTGATTTTACAGCTTCTTCCATCAAGAAGTGAAATCCGTTCCCCACTACTTGAATCAGAACTTGTGACTTGCTTTGGCCAATAAAATGCATCAGAAGTGACTATCATGCCTGTTCCTAGCCTCGGTCTTAAAAGGCCTTGCAGCTTATGTTCTGATTCATCGAGTCCTAGCTGCTATTAACCGAGCTGCTCATCCATGAGAGACATGAAACCCATTTGCCGCTGTTGCTCCAGCCAATTGTCAGTCAATTGCAGAAGCAGAGATGCTTCCCTGAGTGGCTACTGAGGCATATGCACAGAGTGAGCCCAGCATGACCAGAACTATCCAGTTAATAGGCTAATAAATGGTTGTCATTTTACGTAGCTAAATCTTGGCGTGGTTATTTCATAGTAAAACTAATGTATACAATCTATATTCGGACCAAAAAAATGGACATTTTTAAGCCTTGCAATTCACATTGATAAATTGTTTTCCAAAACTTTTGTAGCAATTTGCTACCCTCTCCAGCTAGGTTTATCATTATTGTAAATATTTGCCAGTGGATAAAAGATAATTGGTGTCGTTTTAATTTTAAGTGCAACATTTTAAAAGCTGTTTTTCCTCATTCTGATGATAAAGTCACCATGTTAGCTATCATTTCATTAAAACAAGTCATATTTCAGAGTGAATTGTTTCCCAAATTATTTTCCTAAAATTGAGATAATATTTATCAGGTTTCTTTCCTCTTAAAAGGTGTAGAAATGCAGAACAGATGTTGATTTTCAATTTACTAGATAATAGTTTTTTGAAGTCTCTTAAGGTCTAACATCTGCCCTCCAATATTTTTTTTTTTTTTTTTTTGCGGTACGTGGGCCTCTCACCGCCGCGGACTCTCCCGTTGCGGAGCACAGGCTCCGGATGCGCAGGCTCAGCGGCCATGGCTCACGGGCCCAGCCGCTCCGCAGCATGTGGGATCCTCCCGGACCGGGGCACGAACCCATGTCCCCTGCATCGGCAGGCAGACTCTCAACCACTGTGCCACCAGGGAAGCCCCCTCCAATATTTTTAATTCAGTAACTATCAAACTTATAAAAGTTAAGTTTTATCTGGAGTTTCTACTGGCCTCATATGATGTTGTTAGATGTTGATCTCAGTGATTATGACTAAGCTGTTAAAGGTCATGTGATCTTTCTTGTCTCAGAAGAGAAAGCAAGACGGTAAGATATTTATATTCAAATTGGAAAATTGGCTTCTGGGTGAAGCAGATGTGCAGAAAATGTAGACAAATTATTGGCCATTATAGTTGTGGGACTTTGAAGTTTTGCCGTCACTCAGTGCTTTCCCATTGTTTCCAGGATAAAAGCACAGATTGCATCATTTATGTTGTCTTTGGCTGTAGGTAACAGAAAACCCACCCAAGCAGTGCTAAATTCTGAGACTCACTGCTTGGCTGATATTTAGCTAATTCACACCAGGATAGTTATACTAATTTTTAAAACTTAAAGTATGTTTTCATTGGTTGCTAAAAACTATAATAGTAATGGCAATAAGTAGTACAATTAATTAAATAGAAATTAGCTATAAAACTTACACCTGCCATCTATGGCCACAAAAGCTCAGTGGTGTGCAACAATATAATTCACTTAGCTTGTGATTTTCTAAGACTTAGATGATCTCATCTGCTCTTGTGATCTCAGCTGGGTATGTTCATGTGGCTGCTGTAAGCTGTGTGTCAGGTGGGGTCTTTCTGATGTTGCCTGGCTTTACCACATCTCTCAGGGATGTCCCTGGCTTGCACAACTGGGGTGACTCAGCTCTGTTCCATGCATAGGCCATCCTCTAGAAGGTTAGCCTCGGTTTGTTCTCATGGTAAAGACAGAGGAGCAAACGCATGCCTATCACACACATACTTTCAAACCTCTGCTTGCATCACACTTACTAATATCACACTGCCTAAGCAAGTCACTTGGTGGAACCCAGAGACAGAATGGGATGGCACTACGCAGTTACATGGCAAAAACACATAGATGCAGAGAATGGTGAAGTAGTGAGGCCATTGATAAAATCAAACTACAACAAATTTGTTAATCCAAGTTAATTGTCATAGGATGTCACAATACCTATTGATTTCACAATATTGATTGGTAAATAGTTCTCTTCTTATAGTGAGATCCAAAACATTTGCAGTTCTGACTACTAAATAGATCAGTATCATGTAGCGTGCATTCTCTAAAAAGTATTCTGTGTTTTAGGAGAATCAGCATTTTGTCACTGTCTTTTAATTAATTAATCATTATTGCTTTGAAATACAGGTATCTCTTACTGTAAGAATCTATTGGGATGGTGAGAGTTTGTGTAGCAACAGGTGTTATAAACATGAATCTTTAAAATTTGTAGGAACACAGAAAAGATTTTATGAAATGAAATAATAAACTGCCTCCTGTGACATCTTCTGATGTTAGGGAAAAAATAAAAAGAGTCCAGAATGTATTTTGATAATGTCCAAGAATTAATACAAAAGAAAACCAATCATTTGTATTTCTTGAATAAAATGCAATTTGATTATTTCAACAAAATGTATAAGTAGCGTATCATTGCTTCTGAGCATTAAAAAATGCTAAATTAATCCCACTGGGCATATACCCTGAGAAAACCATAATTCAGAAAGAGTCATGTGCCACAATGTTCATTGAAGCTCTATTTACAATAGCCAGGACATGGAAGCAACCTAAGTGTCCATTGACAGATGAATGGAGAAAAGATGTGGCACATATATACCATGGAATGTTACTCAGCCGTAAAAAGAAATGAAATTGAGTTATTTGTAGTGAGGTGGATGGACCTAGAGTCTGTCGTACAGAGTGAAGTAAGTCAGAAAGAGAAAAACAAATACCGTATGCTAACGCATATATATGGAATGTAAAAAAAAAAAAAAAATGGTCATGACGAATCTAGGGGCAAGATGGGAATAAAAAGGCAGACCTACTAGAGAATGGACTTGAGGACCCAGGGAGGGAGAGGGGTAAGCTGGGACAAAGTGAGAGAGTGGTAGTGTATATATGGACATATATACACTCCCAAATGTAAAATAGATAACTAGTGGGAAGCAGTCGCATAGCACAGGGAGATCAGCTTGGTGCTTTGTGACCAGCCAGAAGGGTGGGATAGGGAGGGCGGGAAGGAGGGAGACGCAAGAGGGAAGAGATATGGGGATATATGTATATATATAACTGATTCACTTTGTTATAAAGCAGAAACTAACACACCATTGTAAAGCCATTATACTCCAATAAAAATGTTAAAAAAAAGCTGAATTTTCTGCCAATAAAGGTTGAAAGTGCTAAACACATGTATTTCATCAGAATGTTAATCATGTTTTATTAAAGCTCATGGTTCAAATGGAGAAAATTTGCAAACATCAAAGGGGTAAATCATTACTCAATCATCAGTTCAGTTTCATATAATTTCACATCAAGCATCACATAATAAAACATTTGAAATAATATAAACTGCCAAAAGTATTTTTTCAAAGAGTATCAATAAAGTAAATTAAAATCATTTAAAAATATCATCAGAACTTTATCTATTTTGTATTAAAAATATTCAAACATGTCTAGTTATAAAATATTAATAGCATTTCACAAATAATAATACTAATATTTGCATATTTTTGTAATCCAGATTTATGGCTCCACTTGTGAGGAAACATGTAATTACTTTTGGAAACATACTTGGAACTTTGCCACATTGTTTGAAAAATATGCACAAGACTGGAGAATTTCAATTATCATTGATGAGGCTTCAGTTGTTTCACATAAAAGTGATTAATGATTAACTTAGTAAAGTTAAAGACAGGATAATTTTGTGGTTTTCATTGATTATGGAATTAGAAGGAATATCATCTGGAATAACTTATCAATCTTTATTGTTGGTGCTCAAGAAAAATAACTTAAATGAAAAACATCTGCATGAAAATATGCATGATATATTTTCACGTGGTTGTATCAATGTAATATGAAGGAGAAAGTTTGGAGTTTAAGTGGAGTTTTTATTAAAATTTCTGATGTTTTAATTTGGCAGTACGTTATCACATTCAGTTATTTCTGGGTAAGGCAATAGAATATGTAAGTAACACATCATTAAATTCTTTTCTTGATGAACTTTATCTTTATCATCATATATTAGATACACAGCAGAGAGAATTAAATGACTTACTAACTTGCCGGGAATTGACATCCTGAAAATTGGAAGGGTACTTGTATCTCTGTTGGCAGCCTGTGCCACTAGAGCAGCAAATGTGGTTTGGAAATTTTAAGAAGCTTCTAATAGTCACTTGTAATAGAAATTTTGCAATGGGAATAATTAAGAACTTGGAAAGTGAACTTTTTTCCCAGAGATCTGAGTTTGAATAATAGTACACCTTTTGCTACTTTGTTTAGTTTTACAAGAAAAAAGTTGTTTTATTAAAGCTGTCTGATTAATTTAATGCATGACAAAATTATTAAATATATAAGCTAAAGAAAGAAAACTAGGAAAGAGAGTAAGATATAGAAATAAAGGCATGTGATACAACATTTGAAGCAAAATAATTCTAATAAAAGACTAACATTCATTGATAAATCACATAAAAGTGATATCACAAGTGAAATATTTAAAAAACATCTAAGTTCTTTCAATTTGTTGAGTTGAATTCTTTTCAAATAATATTAAGTTTATTTATGGATTGAAGATTAATAAAAATTAATATAACAAGGCTAAGTAATTAAATATTATATTCCAATAAATAATTTTTATGAATTAGTAATAGACATTTAATATATAAAAACTACAGAGTATATAAGTTAGACATGTTTTGAATATAATTTTTGTTTGCCAGAAACATGGAGAGGATTCAATATAATGAATTATATTTCTCTATTTAGATTATGTCACATAATTTTATGGGGAATTTTTGGAAGAAGTTTCTTTGGTCAAGTATGACTTAAACAGATGCATCATTTAGTCAGAGGCAGCATATCAAAGAAAAGATCATGACAACACTTCCTAAAAATCAAGAAACAATTTGGAAGTTATTAGAATGATTTTATGACTGATATACATTGTTTTATTTACATTACATATATACATATATATATATATATATATATATCATGGCATACAGGTTGTTTCATATTTTGAATATTGCTCTGCTTATTGGTTCCTGTACCTTAAAGTCCAGAGACAGGAAGAACTTTGGGACAGGTGTAAGTCAATTTCTCCAACTGTTTCTCTCTCTTTGGTTCTGCTCTCATCTGTGTGGACTTTATCCTTCAGCAGTAGAGTCCCCAACTGGTGGCAGACTGGTTGAAGCAATACCACGTGGTCATCCTCATGCACGACAACCAAAGAATGAGTACCTTGCAGTGGTTCTCTATTGAGATCAAGAAAACTTCATCCCCTTAAGTCCACAGGAAACCCTTGGATCTTGCATCTTTTTCCATACTAGGTCACATACATGTTCAAGTCAGGTCTCTGGTTAGGGAATGTCATACACAGAATGGCATAAGCTGAGTTCAGCCGATGGCATGCCCCGAGGCCTGATAGGCCCAGCCCTGCACTCTGGGTGTTCGAATGAATAAGCAGTTGGGAACAGCCACCTGTCCTGTACAATGCAAACAACATAGGTTAACATGTAGCACCTTTACATTTCTGTGACTAAGTACCTGCCTGAATCTCTAGCTGCATGTCCTGCTGCATTTCTCTGGGCCTGTTAAACTCTGAACCAAGTATAGTTCCCTGAACCAACAAAGCAGAATAAAGCTTCTGAGTTCTTTTTCCTCAGTCACCTCAATCTGAAATAAGCTTTTCCACTTCCAATCCATCAAAATCCAACTGCTCTCTTTTGTCTTAAAGTTGATTTTGCTTTGTGATCTGAGACTGTATGGACTTAAAACAACAAGGTGGATCTTTTAATTATACGAAGTTAAGTAACTTATTATCTCTTGCCCTTGGAAAAAAAGGAAGGTCACTTAAATTTGCAATCAGGATATTAAGTGCTTAGTTTAGTATATTGTCAGTTGAGCTTTAATTTCAGCTGTTTCCTTGAGTAAGTAAAAAAATGATTTTCCTGAGAGGGAAGTTGAGATTATACCAAATGTGCCTAATGTGGGTTATTGAAGGTGGAACACTTGCAACTTTGAGGAATATACTGTGAACTCTTGAGGTTTCTTTGACATTTCACTTGGTTGTGCTGCTTGGGTAGTTGTCAAGGAAAGGACTGTGTCCACTCTTGGAATTAATGAGTCAGGAGGTGGATGGGGATTTGTTTCTGGGCACAGTGCAGTTGATGCTATTGTCTGGTATCAGGTTATTCATGATAAATCTCTGAATGAATGCCCAGCAAAATATAGGTAAAATGTTTATCCTTTCCCTCTGCCTACATACACAGCATCGAATATGGTGTTCCACTTCCTCTTTCCTTTGTAATCGGACAAAACCACGTTGCCTCAGATTCTTTAATCTTGGGTGAAGTTCAGCGCCCCACCCCCAGTCCAAGTCCAGGTTTGAAGGATTGAGAGACAAGAGTCAAATTTCAAGGAACTAAGAGTAGGGCTGGACAAAGCCTGTAGGCCCTCCCTCTGTTAACCATGCTACTCGGTTCTCCTGCAGTTAACTGCTTAACAAGTTAAGATGTAAAGCTAAAAGGTCTTCTGTGAAAATAAAACAGTGAGAATCTGGGGTTCTAAAATTTGTATTAGCAAAGGGTCTAAAACTCCTTTGTTTTATATTGTCTTAAAATCATTAAAGAATCCAACAACTCTAGAGAATGTTTGCCCAGGGCAAGTCTATATTTTTGGCAAGCTAAAAAATGTTGAATATAAATGAAAATCACCCCTAATCCAAGCATATGCATCTCTACATTGTTATTTCCTTCCAGACTTTTTCCACATTTATACTTTTAAAACATATTTAGCATAATACTAAAATTATGTATCTCGAGTTTTCTATACATATGCATGTTTCACAATTTTCCTCTTGGTTGCTATGATCTTCATAATGACTATTAAATATAACCAATTTTCCAAAGAACACCCTTCAGGTTCTTACTGCTTAATAACTTTGCAATAAACAAATTAATTAATTAGATTTTTTTTCTCCTTTTGGATGTATTTCCTTAGACTAAATTTCCAGAAATAGTATTACTGAATATGGTTATGAAATGTTTATGGCTCATTATATAAAATGCCAAACTTCTTTATAAAAAGGGTTTTTAAA